>NW_007260597.1:864740-864986 GCF_000164805.1 Carlito syrichta
CAGTTTGCTTCTGGAATCTCAATTCTATTCCGGTGGTCTATATGCCTGTTCCTGTACCAGTACAAACCTGTTTTGATTGTTGTAGCTTTATAGTAAAGTTTGAAGTCTGGTAATGTGATACCACCTGCTTTGTTTTTTTGTTTTTTTTTTTCTTTTTTTTGCTGAGGATTGTTCTGGTTATTCTCAGTCATTTGTGTTTCCATACGAATTCCTGTGTTGTTTTTTCTAGGTCTGAGAAGAATGTTG
>NW_007260597.1:866628-867499 GCF_000164805.1 Carlito syrichta
ATGGTAAAATTTCAGTCCTTTTAAATTTGCTTATGCTTGATTTATGGCCAAGTATGCGGTTGATCTTAGAGTACGTTCCATGTGGCGATGAGTAGAATGTGTATTCTGTAGTCATTGGATGGAGGGTTCTGTAAGTATCAATTAAGTCCATTTGATCAAGAGTCACATTGAGGTATCAGATCTCATTGCTGATTTTTTGTCCTGATGATCTGTCTAAGGTTGTGAGTGGGGTATTAAAGTCCCCAGCTATTATGGTATTGGAGTCGATATCTTTTTTTAGTTTACCTAGAAGCTACTTTATGAAAGTTGGTGCTCCTATGTTCAATGCATATATATTTAGGATGGATATTTCTTGTTGATGGATTGAATCTTGTATCATTATGTAGTGGCCTTCTGTAACTTTTAATTTTTGATAGCTTAAAGGGTATTTTGTCTGAGATTAGATCGCGACTCCACCTTTCTTTTTTGTTCCATTTGCCTGAAAAGTTGTTTCCCATCCTTTTACTTTGAGTCTGTGAGTGTCCTTTCTAGTGAGGTGAGTCTCTTGAAGGCAATAGATTGTTGCCTGGTGATGTTTTATCCATTTTGCCATTCTATCTCTTTTCAGTGGTGCATTTACTCCATTCACATTCAAACTAATTATTGAAATGAAAGAGTTGATCCCTATCAAAACTTTTTTTAAAGAATTGTTGTTCTTCGTGTTTGTGTGTTGTCTTTCTTTTGGTTTCAGAGTTGGATCATGTGTGTTTTTAATCTTTTCTGTACTCTTGTGAAGAGTGTTATTGTTCTTTTTTTCCTTTTCTTCTATGTTCAATACTTTCTTAAGTGTTTCTTGTAGAGGTGGTCTCGTGGCAGCGTACATTCTTAGGGA
>NW_007260597.1:868384-873643 GCF_000164805.1 Carlito syrichta
AGTTTTGAGATTTACTTAAGGAGGAGCTGTGATTCAAAATCTATCTGCAGGTCCTGGTATTCGCTGACAGGTGTATGAATAATCTGAAACCCACTTCCCACTGCTTTGGAATCTGTTCATGCAGTGGGGCTGTAGGTTTACTCTCTGAAATAAAATGTGGTTAGCAGAGGGAAGAGAATGGAGCAGATAGTGGGGGGAAGAAGGGGGTGGAGAGAGAGAGGAGTAAGGGGGGGAGAAACAGATGAGTGTACCAACAAATGGAGAGAGAGACCTAAACTGAAACAGATAAAAACAATAGACCATGGCTACAGACTAACCCACTCCTATACAAAAAAAAAAAACATACAATGATGCTAACATACAAGGTAACCAACCACCTTATTGGTGTGCTGTTCCTCTATACAAAGATATGGTTTACAGAGAGGAGAAAAGAGAAGAAAAGGAAGAGGAAAAGAAAAAAAAAGGAACAAAACAGTAGGAATAGAATCAAGTCATTAAACTAACAGAACCAATCGAGCCCTCTCTGAGACTTTTCGTTTAAATCCAATGTCCTTTCAGCTCTGATTTCTAGCTGTCTTCTCTAGCTGATAAATTAGTTCGCAGTAGGATCCATTGCCCCTGGCCTGCTGTGAAGGACAGTTCAGATCACCCTCAGTTTACCACTCAAATCTGGCCTGTGTCTGTTTTTCAAGCTTACTTTTCCCATTTCGGTGTTGTTACCTTGAATCGCCAGCAGGTGGTGCTATCTCTCCTGCTCACCCCGGAACTGGTGGAGCCGGGCAGAGGCCGGAGATGGGAGCCTGCCTCAGGGCACACGGGAGCAGTCCCACAGCCGGCAGGATGTCACGGTGGTAGCAGAGATGGCAGCGATTCCAGCATATCTTGCCTGCAGGGGCTTCAAGGACTGAAGTCATGGATCGCCTCAGGCACGGGTGGTGCAATGTGCTATGGCTACCACAGAGGCTGCGGCAGTGGTGCCGGCGGCTGCTGTGTCTGCAGCTGCAGTGGCTGTCCAGACCACTGTGATACCCCAGCAGTGGCGACGGCCGAGCTCCGTGTGAAGAGCAGACTGCTGACGTTGGGATCCGCAGCCCCCGGGAGAGACCCAGAGACCCTCTGCATTCTCCTTTGCAGAGGGTTTCAAAGACCAGGCTGCCCCAATGCCATCTTGCCGGAAGTCCTGAAAAAAAATTTCTTAATTAAATGTATCAATCTGGACAAATGTTTTTTATGGACAAATGTCAGATCACTTGCCACTTTCTAAAAGATTAGTCACTTTCCCACAAACAAATCCCAGAAAGCTTTTCAGTCATTAAAATGCCTGGAAGTAGAAAATCTTTGCAGTTCCTCCCAATAGCATCTTCTGGTTCTTTCCTTTTGAAAAATGTTACATTACTTTTTACTGACAATAATTGTACATATGTAGGGGATACAATGTGGTATTATGATATATGTATATATTCTGAAATGATTAGACCAAGCAAATATATTCACACCTTTCATATTTATGATTACTTTGTCATATCGTGAGAACATTGTTTTTTTCAATACCTTTGTGGAATACAAATAGTTTTTGGTCTGGACTTTATGAGTACCCACTAACCCCACCTGTGCACATTGTACCCAATAGGTGACTTTTTCGTCCCTCCTCCCTTTCCCCCTTCTGAGTCGCCAGTGTCCATTATATCATTCTCTGAGTCTTTGCATAGCCTCAGTTTAGCTCCTTTTTATAAATGAGAACATGCAGTGTTTGGTTTTCTGTTCCCGAGTTGGTTAACTTAGGATGGTGTTCCTCAATTTCATCCAAGTTGCTGAAAAAGACATTAGCCCATCCTTTTTGATAGCTGAATAGTTCATATATACCACATTTTCATTATCCACTGATGGGTTGGTGGGTATTTAGGTTGATTCCACATCTTTGCAATTGTGAATTGTGCTGCAATGAACATGCAGGTACAGGTGTCTTTTTTGTATAGCGATCTCTCTTATTTTGGTTAGATACCTACTAGTGGGATTGCGGGTTCAAATGTTAGATCTACTTTCAGTTGTTTGAGAAATCTCCATACCACTTTCCATAGAAATGTACTAAGTTACACTCCCATTAGCAGTGTATAAGAGTTCCCTTTTCCCACAACTATGCCAGCATCTATTATTTTTTTGTATTTTTTTTTAGTAACAGCCATTCTGACTGGTATAGAGTGATGTCTTGTGGTTTTAATTTGAATTTCCTGGTGATGAGGGATGTTGAACATTTTTTCATATGTTGGTTGGCCATTTGTGTATCTTCTTTCGAGAGATGTATGTTCATGTTGTTTGCCCTCTTTTTAATGGGGTTATTTGCTTTTTTCTTGCTGATTTGTTTGAGTTCTTTATAAATTCTGGAAATTAGTCCTTTATCAGATGAATAGTTTGGGAATATCTTCTCCCTTTCTGTAGGTTGCCTGTTGCTCTGATGTTTATTTATTTTGCTGGGCAGAAGTTTTTTAGTTTAATTAAGTTCCACTTATTTATTTTTGTCTTAGTAGCATTTGCTTTTGGAGTTTTAGTCATAAATTATTTGCCTAGGCTGATGTACAGAAGCGTTTTTCCTGGATTTCTTTTAAGTTTTTCAGTTCTGACATTTAGGTTAATCCATCTTGAGTTAATTTTTGTATATGGGGAGAAATAGGGATCAAGTTTCATTTTTCTGCATGTAGCTATCCAATTTTCCCAGTACCATTTGTTGGATGGGGTGTTCTTTCCCCAGTGTAAGTTTTGGTCTGCTTTTTTCAAAGATCAGTTGGTTGTATTTATGTTTATTTCTGGATTCTCTGTTCTGTTCATTTGGTCTACATGTCTGCACTTGTACCAGTACCATACTGTTTTGATTACTAAGTGTTGTAGTATAATTAAAAGTCAAGCACTGTGATGCCTCCAGATTTATTCTTTTTGCTTACATTGCTTTGGGTATTCTGGCCCTTTTTTGATTGTGTATGAATTTTAGGATCGGTTTTTCTAATACTGTGAAAAATGATGTTGGTAGTTTGATAGGGGTTGTGTTTATAGATTTGGGGGATAATATGGTCATTTTAATAATGTTATTCTTCCAATCCATGAGCATGGAATATTTCTCCATTTGTTTGTGTCCTCTGCATTTTCTTTCATCAGAATTTTGTAGTTCTTCTTGTAGAGATCTTTAACCTCCTTGGTTAAATATATTCCTAGGAATTTTAGTTTCTTGGCTGCTATAATAAGTGGAATTGAGATCTTGATTTGTTTCTCACCTTGGTTACTATTGGTGTATGGCAGTCCTACTGATTTGTGTGTGTTGATTTTGTTTTTCTCCATTGTTTTCCTCACATGGGTTTTCCAAACCTGTTGCTTTCCCTTCTTCCTCAAAAACACCTGTAATTCTTAGGTTTGGATGTTTTACATAATCCCATGTTTCTTGGGGACTTTGTTCCATTCTCTTCATTTTTTTAATTGTTATCTGATTGTGTTAATTCAAAAGCCTTATCTTCAAGTTCTGAGATCCTTTTTTCTGCTTGTTCTATTCTACTGTTAAAACATTCCACTACATTTTGTACTTCCCTAAATGATTCTTTCATTTCCAGAATTTCTTTTTTTTTTTTTAAGGTGCCCATCTCTTTGGAGAATTTTTTATTCATGTCCTGTATGGTCTTTTAATTTTGAATTTTCTCCTGAAGTTCATTGATTAATTTTATAATTAACCTTTTTAATTCCATATCTGAAATTTCAAAAATTTCATTTTGGTTAGAGTTCATTGCTGAAGAATTAGTGTGGTCCTTTGGGGGTGTTGGAAAACCCCATTTTTTTCATATTGTCAGAATTATTTTTCTGGTTTATTCTCATTTGGGTAGACTAGTTCTTCTTATTTGAGGTTGGCAAGGGGCTGACATAGGAACTGTAGGGTTCCCTTGTTTATATATAGCCTTTGTGTCTTGAGTTTCTCAATTGCCAGCTGTAGCAGTTCTGTGCTGGGTACCTGCACTGGTTCACAGCATCCAGAATGGCCGGAGTAGCTTAAAAAGAGGTGTTAGCTGTGGTTTGGGATCAGAACTTCCCCAAAGCCGAGGTATTATGATGTGGTAGGTTATACTGTTGACCTCTGGCCAGGAGGTGATGCTTGTGGGAGAGAGCCAACTGACTGTTGGGTTTCTCCTTTACAAGTACTGATCCTAGAAAATACCCAGCTAGTCTAGGCAAAGGGCGAGGCTCTGGGAATTTCCCAAGTTTTCTGTCTATTTTGAACCTTCGAGGGATGTGCAGGGGAAAGGAGCTGAAGCATCCTGCAAGTGTGTACTCTTGGTTACTGTTAGGTCCGGAGGGAAGCAGCACTTACCTTTCCCCATCTGCCCCTCCACCCACCAATCCCCTATGCACCCCTCCACACCAAACCCACATCCACATACCTCACTTGAAGCTTCCCAGAACCTGCCACCAGCTGCCGAGAAGGGCCAGATGCGATGCTTCCAGCCCACGCCAGATGTGATGCTTTGTCTCCCCACTTCACTGCTGACCCTGACACCCTTAAAAACCCAAGCCCGCCCCTCCTTGTGCGCGAATCCCCTGGCCCATCTTCCAGGACCACAGGACCTCACCAAGGAATCTCTCCCCCAATAAACACTTGGTTTATACCGGCCCTTTGTCCTGTGCCTCTTTTGGTATCTCCAAATGTTACATCTTGGTGCCGAAACCCGGGAGGTGACTGAGCCACACAGACCTTACCTCCCGGCTCAGGGGCCTCCCGCCCAGACGCCTCTGGCCTGAACTGCGAATCTCCGACCCACTCCTCCACTCAGACTTTCATGAGGTGAGGTTCCCCCCATGTCGATATCTCTTTCCCCCTCTGGGCTTCCCTATCAGAAGTCACAGCTGAGCTAGGGAAAGCCCTCCGTTCCATTCAGTGATAAATCCTGGGGATGCCCTGTTTATTCTGACCTTCACTCTGTCTGGCTGGTCTTTGCCTGAATTGGGATGCCTTTTCAGACTCAGACAGGCCCCAGAAATTTAGATCGACATGGGTAACCAACCCTCCAAATCTAATTCTAAGATGCCTCTGGGCTGGCTTCTCAGTAATCTCGACAAATTGGGATTAACCCCAGACATTCAGCACAAACACCTAGTCCGTTTCTGTACTGTGGCCTGGCCTCAGTATAGACTGGATAATGGATCCGAATGGCCACCCAAGGAAACTTTTGATTTTAACATCCTCACTGACTTGGAAAATTTCTGCAAACGCAGTGGAAAATGGTTGGA
>NW_007260597.1:873840-890385 GCF_000164805.1 Carlito syrichta
AAGCCTCTTCCACCTGATCCAGAGCTTTCCCTCCTCATAGATCTTCTGAGAGACTTAACTGTGCCAATCCCTCGTCCTGCAAATCCTCCTCCTCCTTCTTCCAACCCGCCTCCATATAGCTCACACTCTCTCTATCCCCATATTCCTCCTTCGCCTTCTGACTCTCCCCTTCTGCCACTCTCCCTCCCCTCTCCAGTCAGTGCACATACCCGTTCGCATTGCATGGACCACCCTTCCCACCTCCTCGCTCCTATACCCATGTGTCCCCTCCGAGAGGTTGCTGGTATTGTGCGTGTACACATCCCTTTTTCTTTGACCGACTTATCTGCCACTGAAAAACGATTGGGGTCGTTTTCTGCCAACCCTACTGCCTTTGCCAAAGAGTTCCATTACCTTACTCAGGCTTATGATCTAATGTGGCATGATATTCATGTTATCTCTACTTCCACCCTCACTCCCGACGAATGGGATCATATCATGGCTGCTGCTCAGGAGTATGCAGATAAAGTCCATCTAACGGACAACACACAGCCAGTGGGGGCCAAGACCGTCCCAGCAATGGACCCCAATTGGGACTACCAAGCTGGTCATATAGGGCGTAGACATAGAGATCACATGATACGGTACATTCAGGCAGGACTCAAGGCATCATCTCAAAAGGTAGTGAATTATGATAAACTTAGGGAAATAACCCAAGGCCCAAATGAAAACCTGGCTGTTTTTCTAAACCACCTCACTGAGGCTATGACTCTCCACACCCGCCTCAGTCCGGACGATCCTGCTGGGGCCACTGTTCTCACTACTCATTTCATTACCCAATCAGCCCCTGATATTTGCAGAAAGCTGAAGAAGGCAGAGGATGGCCCTCAAACCCCTGTCCGTGACCTGGTAAACACGGTCTTTAAGGTTTTTAATGACCGCAAGGAAGATGCAGAAACTGCTAAGCAGCAGCACCTCCAGCAGGCTGCTAAAATGCAAGCCCACGCCCTGGTTGCAGCCCTGCAGCCAATGCAACAGGGTATGGGGGTCTCTTGGCGTCCAGAGACAGGTAACAAATCTTCCCCAGGAGCCTGTTTCAAGTGTGGCCAGGAGGGCCACTGGGCCAAGCAATGCCCTAACCCACATCCGCTGAGTAAGCCATGTCCTAACTGCAAGCATAAGGGCCATTGGAAGTCAGATTGCACTTGGCCTGGCCAGGCCCCGGTGCCTCCACACAGGGGTGTGGCTGAGCCACCTGCTCTGCTCCATGAGCTGCTCGGACTGGCAGAAAGATGAGGATGCCCAGACTCAAGAACCCCAATTACCCTTGCTGAGCCCAGGGTCTTTCTCCAGGTAGCGGGTAAGTCAATCTCATTCCTCATGGACACGGGGACTACCTATTCGGTTCAGCCTTCCTTTTTGGGTCCTCTATCCCCTTTTCAGGTCTCTGTCATGGGTATTGACAGCCAACCTTTTGCCCCTCTCCGAGCGTCACCCCTGCCCTGTTCTTTCAGTGGTTGAATGTTCAGTCATTCTTTCCTTATTGTCCCGTTCTGCCTCATCCCATTGCTGGGCAGGGATATCCTTTCAAGACTGGGGGCCACTTTGACGCTGCTGGTTCAATTGGCAGCCCCACTCCTTGCCAACATTGCTCTAGTTTGTCTTTCCCAATTCAGACCTGCCGCCTCCCCTCCCACCCCACCTAGTCAACCACGATGTGTCATAGCCCAGTCATAGCCCAACACCACACCCCTGTTCACATAGTTTTGAGAAACCCCTCTCACTTCCCTTCTAGACAGTTCCCCATCTCAGCCACACACTGTAAGGGCCTTAAACCCATCATCACTCGCTTGCTTTCTCAGGGCCTCCTCATAGCTGTTAACTCTCCGTGTAACACCACCATCCTTCTGGTCCGCAAACCCTCTGGAGACTACCGCTTGGTCTAGGACCTCCGTCTCATTAATGAGGCGGTGGTCCCTCTCCACCCAGTGGTTCCTAATCCCTACACTCTTTTATCTTGGATACCACCTCAGACAACACATTTCACTGTCATTGACCTCAAGGACGCTTTCTTTACTCTCCCCCTACACCCAGACACTTACCCCCTTTTTGCTTTCACCTGGGAGGACCCAGACACGGAACAGGCACAACAACTTACGTGAACGATCTTGCCGCAGGGCTTCCGGGACAGCCCCCACCTCTTTGGCCAGGCTCTCGCAGCTGACCTAGCTGATTGCCCTCTCCAACCAAGCCACCTCATCCAGTACGTGGATGATCTCTTACTTTGCAGCCCATCTGAGGAACTGTCATGCACACACACAGCCACCCTGCTCAATTTCCTGGCCTCTAGGGGATACCAGGTGACCCCCCCAGAAAGCCCAGCTCACACAACCTGAAGTCGTCTGTCTACCTTGGCATCCGTCTTATTCCCACCACTAAGGCCCTGACAATGGACTGCCTACACACTATATGGCAGCTGACACCCCCAGAAAATGGTGACCAAATCCTGTCCTTTTTGGGCTTTCTGGGGTACTTCAGGCAATAGATCCTTAACTTCGCCTTGTTAGCCAAACCTCTCTATGCAGCCGCCAAGCAAATGCTTTTGGAGTCCCTCAGCTCCCCTGCTGAGCTTCGCAAGGTGTTTGTTGCTCTCCGTGAAACCCTCCTGTCTTCACCGCTGCTGTGTCTCCCTAACCCCTCTCAGCCCTTCTGTTTGTTCACAGATGAGTGCTATGGAATAGCTGTGGGGGGTCCTAACACACCCGGTGGGTCCCTCCCACCACCTGGTAGCCTACCTCTCCAAACAGCTCGATACCACTGTTCAGAGGTGGCAACCCTGCCTATGGACACTAGCGGCAGCCGCTGTTCTATCCAAGGAGGCTTTAAAACTTTCCTTACATCACCATATCACTGTCTTCTCCCCTCACAGAGTCCATGAACTGTTGGAACATCAGATGCTCTCTCTCCTAGGCCCCTCCAGGATACAGGAGTTCCATTTGTTGTTCCTGGACAACCCGGGGCTAACTCTGAAACCTTCACCACCCCTTAACCCAGTGTCCCTGTTCCCTCTCCCCTCCTCTGACACAGGGCCTACCCACACTTGCCCGGAGGTGGTGGAGGCCCTAACGCTGCCTAGGGATGGACTCTCACATCAACCACTTCAGTCCCCAGACCTCACTCTGTTTGTGGATAGTAGTTCTGTCTGCACCTTGCAAGGCCACCGGCGGGTGGCCTATGCTGTAGTCTCTGCTGACTCTGTTCTTGAGGCCCAGCCCCTTCCTCTGGGCACCATGTCCCAAAAAGCAGAGCTTGTTGCTCTTACACAGGCTCTTGAACTATCTAAAGGGCAGCGGGTAACCATCTACACTGACTCCCGATATGCCTTCCTCATTGCTCATTCCCATACCGCCATTTGGAAGGAAAGAGGGTATCTCACCACCAAGGGCGCACCCATTACCAATTCCAAACTAATTTCTAAACTACTCCAGACCCTGCAGAGCCCACAGGAAGTCACCATTGTCCACTGTCAAGGCCATCAAACCTCACAAGATCCGGTGGCAAAGGGAAACGCCTGGGTAGACTCACAAAGGGGCTAACCCAGGTCACACCTCCATCCCCCTTCCTCTTCCTTTCTCCCTCCCTGCAGCCCCAGTACCTCCCCAAGGAACAGCAGTCCCTATTAGACAAGGGGGGCCATGTCACACAGCAGGACTGGATCATGCCGGGGGATCGTGTTGTGCTACCACAAAACCAGGCCTCCCATATTTTGACAGAAGTCCACTGCTCTCTGCACATCGGACCTGAGGCCATGTATAGGTTTCTCTCTCCTATATTCCATCTAACAGGTTTAAAAAGGCTTATCTCTTAGGTTCATACTGCGTGCTCAGTCTGCTCTGTCATCACTCCGCAGGGAGGATTGTGCCCCTGTATTCCCACTCACCAGATGAGGGGCCACCTCCCAGTCGAAGACTGGTAAATTGACTTCACCCATATGCCTGTCCACAAACAATTTCGATATTTGCTCACTCTAGTGGATACCTTTTCAGGCTGGATCTAGGCCTTCCCCACTGCCAAGGAAATGGCTGACGTTGTAGCCACAGTCCTTCTGGAACACATCATCCCCAAGTTTGGCCTCCCAGCCAACATACTGTTGGACAACAGACCTGCCTTCACCACCAAAGTTGTCCAGCAGGTGGCTGCTAGCCTGGGGGTTACCTGGAAACTCCACACCCCTTACTGCCCACAGTCGTCGGGTAAGGTAGAAACGGCAAATGGCATTTTAAAAACACACCTCACCCAGCTCACCCTAGAGATAAAACTCAGCTGGCCTGCCCTCCTCCCACTCGCTCTCTCCAGAATAAGGGCAACTCCAAGGGCTCCATCGGGTCTCAGCCCTTTTGAGCTGCTGTATGGCAGACCCTTTTTAATCAATCACAACCTACCCTCTTCACCACCTCCACTTGCTTCCTACTTGCCTTACTTGTCTCTGCTTAGCCAGTTGCTAAGGGAGCATGTGGAATGAACCCTTCCCATGGTCACTCCTGACAACCCATCAAATCCAGTTTGTATGGCCCTCCAACCGGGAGATTCAGTTCCACTCAAACAACTGTCCCCTCAAGCTCTAACCCCCTGGTGGGTTGGCCCGTTCATGCTGGTCCTCACCACCCCCACAGCTGCCAAATTACTGGGATACTCCTCCTGGTATAATGTCTCTCATCTCAAATTGGCCCCGGCCACGGGGGCCCCTTGGCAATGCCAACAGGTGGGACCTACCCGTCTTCACCTCACCTGGGGTCCTGCTACTCACTCTAGTCCTGCTGCCTCTCTCACACACAACACCACCAGATAATGGCTACTGCTGGCAGTTTTACCCAGTCTTATGGTAAAGTCATCACTCAGGTTGTGGGCACCAGGCTGTGTCAGCCCAGGGGATGCCAGGCACCAGTTACCATCACCGTCTCAGTGAGCCAAATGAACTCCATTGGTCAAACCCCAGCCCTGGTCTTCTGCTTCCATTATGATCAGACAGATGCCAGGTGCAACCAGTGGCCTGACAAATATGGGGGGTGACCATATGACTGGTGGAAAATGCACAATGTTTGGGCTCCTGGATACGGGGGAAAAGCCATAACCCCTTACATCATCCCTGATCCCTGGCACCCCAGGTGGGCACAGGGAGTCAATGGAGCTGTTTATAATTGGTACCAGAACCCCAAACCATCAGGTAAAATCTGCGTTTTCTGAACATACTGCCTTGTTTTTCCTCCCCCTTACAAACTTCCCAACCTTATTGCAGAAGCAGAAACTTCTTTGGCTAACCAACTCCCCCCCCCCCCGCTCGAGTGCCAACCACCCTTCTCCATTCTCTTGACTCCGTTTAGCACAAGAAGGTATCTTGTTACTCAACCACTCTTCAATCGGAAATGTAGGCAACTGCTTCCTTTGCGCCACTCTAAATCACTCCTCTTTAACAGCAGTTCCTGTCACACAATTGTTCAATGCCTCTAGTGGGCCAACCAGCCTCCTCCTATCCCTGGAATTCCTTTGTTCCGGCCTCTCAGTAACATCTCCAATATCTGTTATGGCAGCTCCTGCACATGCAACATCTCCAGACCTGTGCCATCTACTCTATCTGCTCCAAGGGGTGGTTTCTTTTGGTATAAGGCACCCTCTTCAAATCTATCAATAATTCTTACCCTTGTTGCTATCCAGTAATGCTTGTGCCACAGCTCACATTCTATTCTGAGGAAGAGCTCTTACTCAAAGGCTTTCCTACTCCCCGTCGCGCCCACCACGTGGCATTTCTCCCCCTCATACTCACGTTTGCCACGACCTTAGCGGCGGGAGTGCTAGGCCGGGGAACACTAGGACACAGCCTCCTCTCTTGCCAAAATCTGGAAAAAAGGCTCCAAGCTGCTCTGGAAGCATCTGCAAGCTCCCTGGCATCCCTGCAGTGGCAAATAACCTCTCTAGCCCGGGTTACTTTACAGAACTGCAAGGCCCTTGATCTCCTCACAGCCGGTCAGGGTGGAACCTGCATGTTTCTCCAGGAAGAATGCTGTTTCCACATTAATGAAACAGGGCTGGTAGAGGAAAATGTCAACGTCCTCTGAAAGCTAGGAGACGAACTTTGCCAAAAAACACCACAGGATCACACTTCTCTGCTTGGTGGAACTCAGGCATCGCCCAATGGGTCATGACATTCTTGGGACCTGTTCTACTTATCTGTCTTTTACTTATGGTTGCACCCTGTCTGTTTAACTTTTTACAGTCCCGCATGAAAAAAATTTCTCACGTCGCAGTCAGTCAGCTACTCCTGCACCCCTATCCATATGCCCCACTTCCCTCCGAGCCACCCCATCCTGGTGGCCTCCACCAAAACTATGCCCCCTTTCAGCTTGAAGCAGCCAGATTGAGTCAGCGCCCCTTATACCAAAGAGGTCAGGATGTTAGGTCCAGAGGGAAGCAGCACTCACCTTCCTCCATCTGCCCCTCCACTCACCGATCCCCTATGCGCCCCTCCACCCCAAACCCACATCCACATACCTCGCTTGAAGCTTCCCAAAACCTGCCACCAGCTGCCAAGAAGGGCCAGAGACTTTCCAGTCCACGCCAGATGCGACGTTTTGTCTCCCCGCTTCACTGCTGCCCCCGACACCCTCCCAGATACTGTACCCTTAAAAACCCAAGCCCACCCCTCCTTGGGCGCGACTCCCCTGGCCCATCTTCCAGGACCACGGGACATCGCCCGGGAGTTTCTCCCCCAATAAACGCTTGGTTTGTACCGGTCCTTTGTCCTGTGCCTCTTTAAGCATCTCCAAATGTTACAGTTACCCCAGTGGGGATTAGGGGGAAGTCCCAGGCCAAGGAGTAATGCTATTGGGCAGGGCAGGCACAGTAGACTTTACATAGGGAATAAGAGGCAAAGAGTCCCACCTGGCTCCCACCTTGGCTTCAGGCAATCTGTGATCTAAATGTCAAGGTGCAGCCAGCCTCAGGGTCTCAGGTGTTCTCAGGCAACCCACCCAGCCAGAAACTGTCTACAGCTGTGGAGTTTACCCTTGAGGCCTGTTGCCTCCCAGTCCAGCTGGAAAGCAGCTGCACTACCTGCAAAGATTGAGTTCCTGGAAAAATGGCAGCTGGCACTGGTCAAGGCTTTTTCCTGCACTATTTCATGGCAGAGCATGGCTGTGGGTAAGGCAGTTTCCCATGAAGGACTGGAGTCCCACAAGGTTCAGGGGGCCCTAAAAGTTCACAGCAGGAGCACAGAACTCCTGAATTCCCCTCGCTCACCTTCCCCGCTGCATTCAGAGGCTGTAGTAGACTACATTGTACATTGACGCAGGCAAGAGTTTGGCCAGTTGCAGCTCATGTCGATGGATATTTTTTCTTCTTTTTTACTCAAAGTGATTATTATCACTTTTTCAGGGAGTCTTTGGGCATACTGCTGGACCCATTCTTCTCTGGGTGCTGAAGAAACTCTCTATCTTGGTTTACTGTGTAAGAAAAACTCTTTCTAGCTCCCTCATGTCAGCATCCTAAGTTTATCTTTTTTTTTTTTTTTTTTTGAGTTTGAGTCTCACTCAGTCACCCAGACTGGAGTGCAGTGGCCTCGACCTGCTGGGCTCTGGTGACCCTTCCTCCTCAACCTTCCAAGTAGCTGGAACTACAGGTGCACACTACCACACCCAGCTAATTTTTGATTTATTGTAGAGATGAGGTCTCGCCAAGTTGCCCAGGCAGGTCTCGAACCTGCGGGCTCAGGCAAGCCACACACCTCGGCCTCCCAAAGCACTGGGATTACAGGCTGAGACACAGATCCCAGCCAGTTTATCTTGAGAACATTTACATTCTATTATTTTAGCAAGTTTGAAATATATAAAACATCATTAACCATAGTCATCATGCTGTGCAACAGAGTGCAATAGAGGATGTATTCCTTCTATCTAATTGAACTTTATGCCTTTGACTCTATGCCTTCCCCTTTCTGTGACAGTTTCTTAAAAGCCCAGTGTTTTGGAGGCTCAGAGAGGCTGTGTGCACAACTGTTTGAGATCTACAGATGATCTTATTGTCACAGATGCCAGCCTGTCCTACAAATTCCTGTACTAGGACATCTAGCTATGCTGTCATGGTAGAGCCTAGAGTTTACTTGGAAATGCCATACACAGAGAAGTTAAGAAAAGTATAACAAAAGAGTGAGGAATTTGTTATTAGATATTCTCTCTATATTCAAGTTTTTCAGACCTTTCTAAGTGACAAAATTGGGCCCCTCCTCAGCCATTTTGAATCAAAGTTTCTCAGGTTGAGGCAAATAATCTATAGATTTTCAGCTAATAAGTCAGATTTGATATCCAATGTTCCAAAATAAAAATGTGTAAAAAATATCTGAGAAGCCGGACTCGGTGGCTCAGCCTCTAATCCCGTGCCTTTGGGAGGCTTAGGTGAGTGGATTGCCTGAGCCCGCGGGTTCGAGATCTACCTGGGCAGCAAGACCTCATCTCTAGAATAAATCAAAAAAATCAGCCGGGCGTGGTAGTGCATGCCTGTAATTCTGGCTACTTGGAAGGCTGAGGCGGAAGGATTGCCGGAGCCCAGCAGGTCGAGGCTGTGGTGGCCAGGAGCGACCACTGCACTCCAGTCTGGGTGACAGAGTGAGACTCCAACTCAAAAAAAAAAAAAATCTGAGATAGGACAAAAATATTTAATAAGATAAAGTATAAAGTAAAATCAGACATAATGGCAAAGGTCCCCGAAGAGAATGAAACTAATTAAAACACTGTCACTTAGGTTTGAGAGTTTAAAAACTATGAGATGTACATCAAAAGTAGTAAGCATCATGAGAAAAATATTTACTACATTGATGTCTGTGAAAGAGAAAATACTGAGAACAATCTAAATGTCCAAGAAAAAAGATAAAAGATCAAATAAGATATATGTATACTATGGGATAGTATACAGTGGTTAAAAAGAAATCTGCACGTAAAAAATTTGCAAGGCAGGTTGTAAGATGTTAAAGGCAAATAAATATAAGATGAAAACTGAATATGTTGCCATTTATGTGATAGTTTTAACAATATTTCTGTAGGTATACATTCATGTAGAAAAGTATAGAAAGGTAATTGAATTGGTAATAGTGGTCACTTCTGGTATGGGATAGCAGTACTGGTATTGTTGAACCCATAACTCTAATCAGAGAGAGAGAGAGAGAGAGAGAGAGACCACAAAGAGCCAGCTCCGATGCAAACACATGAGGGTCTTTATTCAGGCTCGAGTCTGGGCTCACGCATGAAGCTGGTAGAGCCTTCATGAACCAGAGGGTTGATCCAGTATGGCAAGCAGTTTTTATGCACAATTACAGAGGGAGGGGAAAGAACTTTAAACTTGATTTTACATGATTGGGTAATTTCTCCTAATGGGTACTGGAACACTTGGTATTGGTAGGTGCCTTTCATGGGCTGTAACCTGACTGCCTGTGATTGACAGAAACCCACTTAACGGGCAGAGTGGAATGTCAGATAAGTTAAGTTCACTGTGTATAAAGTAACCTGAGCAACCTGGAGGTTACATTAGCCATTAAGTTTGCTGGTTCACCCCGAGGAATGCTTAGGGAAGCTTGTTTGCTTAACATTTACATAACATAACATGGTCATTATGGGACAACAAAAGCCAAACTTAGCAAAGTTTTAAATATGAATGCTGCAAACACATACAGTGAATGTGGGGTAGAAATTCATATAGTACTAGTTCTGGGAATTTATAAAATATCACAAATGTCTTATAGCAAGGTGGTTTTTGTAAAGGTCTTTGATTCCTTCAGGTTTACATAGCCACTGCGTGTAAATTAACACTGGCATGGAGGCCGGTGATTTAAATCAACATAAAGTCCACCTAGAGAGCAGCTAGCGCCTCAGAGTCTACTGCGGTAGCAAAGGAATGTCTGAAAGGGGCTTATCGCTTTAACATTTACATCCCGTTGTAAAAGCAGAAGTCAGCATGGCAATTGGGACTGACAATGCTTAACCCAAGAGTTCTAAATACAAACACTACTTAAGCCATTATAACTACACAATCAGTCACTACCCGGCACCCGACATATGCCTAATTCTGCGGGGTCTGAGGTAGGATTTAAAGTACTAAGATTTCATAAAGTACAATGAACATGAGGTAGGAATACACAAAATATATAGTAAACATGAGGTAGGGATATATGAAATACAGTGAACTAAACACTACTTTTACAACAAGTATGACTTTTTAAGTTTCTTGGTTTCTTGGGTCTCTCAATAGCATGCTCTTAACCTAAGTCTATTACTGTCCTCTCAGTATTAGGAGTAGTTTAAGGCATATTTACCTTATCTATACTGTTTCTATGTAAATATTCACCCTAGTTAAAATAATGCATTGTACACTTAATTATTTGTGTGGGTGTATATGAAAAAAGTGGTGTAATAATATTATACAGTTGTGATGAGCAAGCAAGTCTCATGGACTATAACCATAAAATATCTTTTTAAAAAATTTTACCATCCATTTACATGTATTTTATTATGCTAATTGTTTATCTGCTGCTGAATATAACTTCTGGCAAGTCAAATTATATGTCTGGTCACTTTAAAGTGTTCTAGTCCATAATCAACTTTTCTAGCTTAAATTAATCCCAACAAAACAATACAAAATTGCTCCCCCTCTCCCCTCAGGTCTGTTGTGGTCTCTCAGTCTCAATGGGAGAAGTTGACTTAATTTGTTCTCTCTTCCCTACGTCTGAAACTTCTGTTTCTCCACTGTCTCAATACCAATGGCTTCTCCTCAGAAAAGAGGCAAGGAAGCAGGAAGGGACTTTGAGCTATGGCCACTGCCACATTTTCTGAGTTTTGGTCCCCTCTCCTGCCTTACAGAGGTGAATCTCCTCTCTCTTCTTTCTCTAATTTACTTTCTAAATAAACTGTATTTTCTTATCAAAAAAAAGAAAGAAAATGACTGCAAATTTTTGACACACTCCCACCAAGAAATGAATTTGTTCCCCTTCTTTTTCCTTTTGAATTGGCCAGTAACCGCTTTGACCAATGAACTATTATGGAAGTCATACTAGGCCAGTTCTGGGCTTAGGCTTTAAGAGAACTGGTACTTTCTATGCTGGTCTCTTGGACCCTCAAGCTGCCATATAAGACATCTGTCTTGAAAGCCACTATGCTGGGAGAATCACAAGGACCATGGAGAATCCATTGAAGTCAATTTCACAAGATCTTTGGAGACATTCTTCCACCCACCAGCCTATCCTAGGGAGCTCTTAATAAATACTCTGAGTAAGTAATTCCATGGTCCCTTTCTTCTCCTCGCTACTAGACATTTTGGATCTGTTCATCCAAATTGTTTTTGCTGAGCTTTGTTGATTCCCCAGGTAGCATTTAGGGATAGGCTTAAAGATACCATGTGCTTTCTCTCACATGGTCCATATCTTATCCGAGCAACACACACACTAAGACATTTGTTGCCTTGCTGGCTCCAGATTTGCAGGTTATATAAGTACAGCAGCAAACTGTTTTATTTCAGACTAACTTAAAAGAGCTGGTGGGCCTTTACGTAGTTCCATGTGGGAAAGTCACATCAATCCACTGTGTCCTCAAAATACAGGTGATACATAAAGTAGTTTTCTTGAAGGCTTTCTCTTAAATTGAGGTAAAGGCAATTGTCCCAATTAGGAGAAAAGGAATGATTGTGATAGTCAGACTCTAAACCCTTCAAAAAAATATTTCTCTGCCCCCTCACATCTAAACCTCTTATGCTAATGTTGGGACTCAGAAACCAGTACTCCCAAAAAGGCACTTTGCCATGTTGAACTGAAGAAGATGCCTCAGGGTCTTTCTGAGCCTTCATTTCTACCAAAGCACAGAATAAAACTGTTCTCTGAGTTTCCCTTATCTGCTTAAAATCTGGACTCACCAAAGAAGAAAATGAAAGGACAGCCTGAGAGCAGGAAGCCATTTTAAAAATCTTGTTCTTAAACACTAACACAATGATAGGAAAGTGGAGGCTATGTCCTGGAGAAACGCATTTTTTTTATCTTGTTCCTAAACCCTAACACAATAATGAGAAAGTAGAAACTGTTTTGGAGAAATACATACTTTAGGTAAAGATTAACTTTGCTGACTTTGTCTTTTCAGAAACACAGACTCCTTAAGCATGACCTGTATTGGCCCATTGTATACTCAGTGCATAGTGACCAGGACCCCCACACACACACTCAGCGTTTTCTGTTCTGGTGCCAGGCATCTGAGGTATCTCATGGCTTTTGTCAGTGTGGCCTGGCAGCAGTGACAATCAAGCTTGCCTAGAGTAAAGAGAGTTACAAAGCCTAAGACATCATGCATTAGGCAAAAATTATGCAAATCACAAAACTTGTGATTACAAAAGTTATGCAGATCGCAGGACTGTCTGCTGGGAATGCATAGGAGATAAGGGGAAGTGCACCCTCCATTAGCTCTAAGGAATGTTACTCAGGAATGTACAGGAGCACTGGGATCCTTATCACTGTGCTCTTCTCTAGGGACTGTAATAATGTGGGTGGACCTTAGTGGGTCTCTGTGTCACAGGATCTCCAAGACATTTGCAGATGGTCAATAAGAAAGTCACGGCAGTCACATCTACCTGATTGCAGTGCCTCCAAGGGAAAGGATTTAAGCCAGGGTTCAGGGGACTGTGGGGCCACACCCATCTAGAGTGTAGGTCCACTTCCTGTCTATGGAAAATGAATTTTTCTTAGATAAATATTTTCTTCTTTCACCTCTTTGTGTGTTGTAAATCCTTGCATTACTTGGTTCTCTGGTTGCCAGCACGTACCTCTTCCTCTCCATCCATCCATCCACCTCACCATATCTGTATCCTAACAGAAAACAATTTACCTCTGATCCTTTCCCTGAGTTTTCATTGACTGTTCTCATGTTGCGAGAAGAAAGACTGAAGTCTATCTGCACACCTAAATAGATTTTTGGTCACAAATCATTGTCTGCTCTGTGAACCTGAAAGACTATGTGTTAGGCCATTGTATGTTCTGCAATTCCCTTAAATTTTCCTTTAAATTATTTACTACCCTTCTAAAATCATCTACACTACTCATCTTTTTTCCCCTAAGAAGAAGGGTATATAACAATCTCTATTCCATTGTGTGGAGTTAACAAATTGTATGTTAAAATTTATATGCTTTTCTCCTCTTAATCTGCATTTTGCCAGTTGATTTTCAGTGAGCCTTCAGAAGACAAAGGGGAAGATGCTATGTGAATATCAAAGAAGACAAATATATTTGAATAAAGAGTAAAAAAGGAGATGTAATAGACTGTAAATATCTTAAGTAAAATTAAAAATGTATCAGGAATGGAAAGGCTTTTTTAAAAAATCTAAATTCTGGGGTGACCTAGAAAGAAATGGAAATGCTTTTGTTGAGTATTTGTGTTGATAACTACAGTATGTGCTTATATTTCCAGCAATGTTAATTTGAAAAGATTCTTTAAATTTGACTTGTCAGTATAAAAATATCACTTGGCTTGCAAGACAATTGACTGTCAAATATACTGTATAAATATGTTGGACATTTTATAGCTATCTAATCTAGAAGCTAAATTTATCCTTAAGAATTATTGAAAATCAGATTTAGAGTGTGTCGGCAAAGGGTAAACTTTTATCCTTATTGTGAGAATGTGAAAGTTGAAACCATCTGTCAGGCAGTGGCACCTAGGAATTAACGTCAGACAATCAGGGATGAGATTTTGCATGAGAATAAGCATTAATCTGACAGCTAAATGTCTAAAATAAATAACAACATGACATGATTAGGAGGAGCAAGATAGGTTTTTACCCAGCCAACCCTTAAGAAAATATATTTTCTTGTTTCACGGTAATATGGATTTTTCTATTTCCATTTGAAAAGTTTCTTTTTTCTGTTATGTATCTATATTCTACGATGTGTAGTCTCTATTTATTTAATGAATTGTGCCTTTAACATTTTGCTACTGGCTCATGAGAGCATCTGATACTGGTTTATTTTGTACTGCCTTATTTACGTAGAAATTGAGTATAAATTTAACTCTTGAAAAATATTCCATAAATACCATCTACTGGAAGAGTTATCAGAGCATATTTTGATTATTGGTTTGTTTTTCTATCTACTCAAATGTCATTAACTATCTCTAGGGCAGGGAATGCATTCTATTTCTCTTCGTGTCTTTGGCATACTGCTTGGTAATTGGTAGGCAATCAATAAATAGAAAAATTAATAAAATAATGAATGAGAGATCTGGATCATTCTCTTTCATCATTCAGTCAGAGATAATCTTTTCTGTTGCTTCCTATGCCAGTCTTTCATAACTGACATTTCTGCATGAAGCATGGTGAAAGACATAAAATGTCTTTTCTCTTAATTAACCAAGCACTTCATGGTTTCTCATTCCTCCAAACAGAGATAGAAGTTAAGCTAAGATTTATAAATGATTAAGCACAGTGCTAAAATTTTCAGTGCCTTTTTTTTTTTTATAAGCCCAGATGACTTGCTAAAATATTCTTGTTTCTATGGTCTACTGGAGTAAAAAGTCTAGATTTCTTAATATGCAAAATGAGGAAAACAGACATAGCAACTCAATAAAGTTGCTGTGAAATTAACAGAATTCATATAAAGCACAAAGCACAACATCTGGCATGTATAAGAGCTCAATAAACAGTTGGTATTAACTGTGACTTGACATTTTGACAGAAGATGCTTCAAATTAGGCTCCTCTCGAGTCTAGGGACAGAAAATCAGTTACAGAAACAAAATATTGTTCTGTTCTTAAACTCTACTAATCCTTTTTAGCATTACAAAAAGATTAATTTTCTTTTCATTTTCATTATTGCAACATTTTTACTATGTTAGCCTATCTATATTTGTCTCCTATTACATATGATAGTTGGAAGATATGCTTACTAAGAATGTGGGAGTTAAATTATAAAACAACTAGTGTACATGTGCATGCATGCGTGTGTGTGTGCGTGTGTGTGTGTGTGTGTGTAGATTTTATATTGTTGACATATTCTTGAATCTGCAGAATTTTATTCCTTCATGTGTGCCTCATTTATTAATCAATATCTGATTACCTATTGCAGGTGGCTCTTTATGGCAGATACTAGGATATAGCTGTTAGCACGAAGAACAATATCTCTATCCTCATGAAACTTCCATTCCATAAGAAGTAATAGGCATTAAGCAAATGACCAAGAAGTTAAATGAATAACTACAGACTGTGAAGAAAATAAATAGAAGTGGGTTAATAATGGCAGTGGGAGGAAAATCAAGAGAGGTAGGAGATTTCAGCAAACAGGTAAAAGATAGGAGTATTCTAGCCATACAAATAATTAAGACTAAGCTTTCCAAACAAACAAACAGACAAAAAATTAAGTCAAAACTTTGAGAAAAGAATCAAGTCTGTTCCAAAATGGAGGACTTTCT
Organism: Carlito syrichta; assembly: GCF_000164805.1. Lineage (NCBI taxonomy): Eukaryota > Metazoa > Chordata > Mammalia > Primates > Tarsiidae > Carlito > Carlito syrichta. The sequence continues at coordinate 889,295 of NW_007260597.1, forward strand.
GTCATCACACAATCTGCCTAGGTTGAAAGAAGAAGAAATTGAGGCCCTAAATAGACCAATAACAATCAAGGAAATTGACCACTTAATAAGAAAACTACCTACAAAAAAAAGCCCTGGAAAAGATGGCTTTCCAGCAGAATTCTACAAGACATTTAAGGAGGAGCTTATACCAATCCTACTGAAGGTATTCCAGGTGATTGAGAAAGATAGAACTCTCCCCAAATCATTTTATGAAGGTAACATCACATTGATACCCAAGCCAGGTAAAGACCCAACCAAGAAAGAGGACTACAGGCCAACATCTTTGATGAACATAGATGCTAAAATTCTCAACAAGATCCTAGCGAACCAGATTCAACAACACATCTCAAAAATCATCTGTCATGACCACGTAGGCTTCATCCCAGGGATGCAAGGCTGGTTCAACATTCATAAAACCATAAATGTAATTAAATACATCAACAGATGTCAAAACAAAAACCACATGATTATATCATTAGATGCAGAAAAAAATTTTGATAAAATCCAGCATCCCTTCTTGATAAAAACCCTTGAACACCTAGGCATACGGGGATCATACCTTAAAATAGTAAAAGCCATCTACAAGAAACCCACAGTCAGCATATTAAATGGACAAAAAACTGGAACCATTTCCCCTGAAAATGGGAACAAGACAAGGATGCCCACTTTCACCCCTCCTGTTCAATATAGTATTGGAAGTCCTGGCTAGAGCAATCAGAAGAGAAGGCAATCAGGGGTATTCAAATAGGAAAAGAGGAAGTCAAGCTCTCTCTCTTTGCAGAGAGAGAGCTTGACTTGAAAACCCAAGGTAATCTGTCAAAACCTCCTTACACTGATAAAGAACTTTGGCAAAGTCTTAGGATATAAAATAAATGTGCAAAAGACAATTGCATTTCTTTACACCAATAATAAACAAACAGAAACTCAAATAAAAACCACAATCCCATTCAAAATAGCCACACACAAAAATGAAATACCTTGGTATCTTCCTAACCAGAAATGTGAAAGATCTTTACAATGAAAACTACAAACCACTGCTCAAAGAAATCAAAGATGACACAAACAAGTGG
>NW_007260597.1:891178-948953 GCF_000164805.1 Carlito syrichta
CCAAAGAAACCATCAAGAGAGCAGGGAGACAGCCTACAAACTGGGAAAAAATATTTGCCAGCTCCAGGTCTGACAAAAGCTTAACATCTTGGATCTACAAGGAACTCAAACGTGCTGAAAAGAAAAAAAGCAAACAATCCCATTATAAAATGGACAAAAAGTATGAACAGACACTTCTCAAAGGAAGACATCCAAGCAGCCAAACAGACACATGAAAAATGTTCAACCTCACTAATCATTAATACTGTAAGAAAATGACTGACAGTGGTGGGAAACTATGGGGATGGGAGGGGAAGGGAGATGGGATTAACGGTAGTAAATATCTGTCTGAGGACGGGAAGACACCTCTTATCAACAAGGGTGCCTGAATGGAGCATATTTGTATACCTAACCCTTAACTGTACCCCACAATATCATTTTAAAAAATTGATTAAAACAAAAAAATAGGAATCAAGTCTGGATGAGGTAAATGGTATGGATGAAGTAATCAGTATCTAAATCATTTGGAGATTTGTAGACCATGAAAAAGAAGCAGTGTTTTATGCCCAATAATATGGGAAGCAATTTAGTGTTTTAAGCAGAAGACTGGTATGGTATGATTTAATTGATTATGTTAGAAAATTATACTGGCCTCTGTGTGGGCAATGAATTGAAGTGCAGAGACCAGATAGGAAGTTAGTGTGACAATCCCAGTGAGAAGCTTTGGTTAGGCTGGGCTAGAGTGAAAGAACTGAGGTGGAAAAGGAAGGGAGCACTTGCAAGATTTTGGAGGTAGGACAAATATTGTAAAAGAAACCCACAATATTTCACCCTAAAATATGCTTCTTTGACATATTTCGGTATGGCTACTCAGAAAGCCTGCAAACGGGATAACTCTGAAAAGTTGTCCTTTTGTAGAAGACATTTGTATCTATTGAGAACAATCTTTATTAATGAAATAAATAGCCAGGCTTTCTCTAAACACCCTTTCTCCTACAATACTTGCCCACATCCAGAAAAGATCAACTCCACCACATATTCCCATCTATTCCTTCTGAGGCCAGCTCTGAGATGACCTGAGAGATTTCCGAGGCATAAGAGGACAGCCTTTGCTCGGCATGCTTCCCTCCCTTCACTCTCCCAGAACCTGTGACATCACCTCCCCCAGAACCCAGAGAAACTTGATCCTAGGCCATTGTTCTCTGGGATCGTTCATTTTCCATCCATGGCAATCATTTATTTCTACACCACTCCCACTTCCCCACCTCCCTACCCCCATCTCCTCTCTCTTTGATGATGAGGATATTTAAACATCAACAATCTGGCACTCCTTTGAGTTTTCAATTTTGTATGATTCCTGTATATACATGTGCATGTGATAAATTTGTTATGCATTTCTCTAGTTAATCTCATCATTATAGGGGTATGGGCCCTGGCTTTCTATGATGGAAGAAATAGTGTTAATGCTCTTTCTTCCCGTACAGTTGTATTGATGAATTTGATAAGGGAAGGGATGAGACTAGAAATAAAGTATGATTATTCACCTTGGTTTTGCTTTGTTTTTGCTTGACCATCCAAAGTAAAACTCATAGGCCAACTCATTTTAGATTAAAAGAAAAAAAGCCCTGTGAGATAATCCATGAAAATATTTTCTTTTACTGTATGCTTGATCTTTTTATTTATACCACAAATTATAATCTTTTCCTTCTCTTCATAAAGATTGTATACCATTGTCAACAAAAATCTATTTTTGGTCTAAAGCTCATTTTTATTTTCATTAAATTAATATACCCGTAAAACTTAATTTTTCAAGTTGAGTTTTCTTGCAAAGATAATGTCAAGTTATTTTTTTAATAAAGCAGCTTAAGAAGATCCAGGTGAGTTCTTAAATGTATATAGCACTTCTAAGTGTGGCAGAATTTGTGAGAATATCAATGCTTTTTTGAAAAGATGTATAATTCTGAAAAATTATGTAGATTTTTCAAATGCTTCCCTAGTTTATTTGTAGACTTTTGTTGTAGAAAATAGGTTCAAGTGAATTTATCTTAATTATTCCAACAACTAAGTTAAGATATTGCTCATGGATGTATCTTAGACATTTGCAGTCACAGAATAAGTAAAAAGAGAGGAATGCTTTGTACATCTAAGATTATTGTCTCTATAAGTGAGTGGGTCCACCAATTTTTGACAAACATTAGTTCATATTGGGAAATTATAGAAACTCCATTAATATAACATTTTAGTTAATTCTGGACATTTTTAAATGCATACTTGATTTTTTAAATGTCCATGATACTATTTCATCAGTTTTTTCTGATAGTATGTAGAAAGCAGAAACCCAGAATTTTATTGAACATTCAGATTTAACTTGAGTACATGCCACAAAATTTTCGGAAGCCAGCATTACAAGCAGACAATAGTTTATTGCCCTTTCACTTCTCTGTAACACAATATCAAAAACATTTTATCTGCCAATATGTGATTTCTCTAGCAACCTTTGACATTTTTGAGCATATATTTTCATGCTTCATTAGAGATTTCATGCCAAACCAATAACATGCTTCTCTGTTGCTTTCAAATGCCTCCTAAAGCAAAAGGTTAATGATCAATAAAATGCACTAAAATGGTTCTTTTTGCTGCCATAGCTCATCTACTTCTCTTTTCACTCAATCTCCACATGCTTTTAATATTTCCTGAGCAGCTTTTGTTTTTTCATTTAATGAAGAGTAACTAATGTGCTATTTTCTCTTTATAAAGTAACACTCTAATAAAATTCTATCCATGGTGACCAGCTGTATTCAAGATGCCTTTCATTTGCCCTATGACAGTGGTTAACTCACCATTTAACAATAGTGTGTCTTTAAAAATTAAAGGTCGTGCATAAAATCTTCCATTTGCATGAGTTTGCACAAGGTTATAAAAATTTATGTAAATTCTGTCTCTGGCTTGCAGAACTATGTCATCAGCATTGGATGCTAAACAGTGATCTAAAGTAAGGCTCAGGAAACTATGGCCTTCAGGCAAAGTCTGGCCCTCAACTTGATTTTGTAAATAAAGTTTTATTGAAACACATCCATGCTTATGTGTTTACATATTTCTTATGGCTGTTTTCATGCTACAATGGAAGAATTGAGTTGTTATGATGGAGACTTTATGGTCCTCAAAGTCAAAAAATATTTGATTTTTTTTTTTGCCTTTTATAGAAAGAAACTGATGATTCCTGATCTAAATAAATTAAGCCTGTTTCTCTTTTGAGACTGCAATCATATGACTAGTTGACACAAATTGCTTGTCAAAACCAAGATAGTTATCATATAAATTGAGAGGCTACAGAAGCTTCAACTTGCAAAGCAAAATGTGAACCCCAATATTTTTCAATGGTTGTGTATACCTCAAAATATACCAGATGTAATAAATGGTTATGTTTGGAGAGGGAAGGAAAGAATTTTGACTTTTCATTCTATATACTATTTTATTTCTGAAATTGCTCTACAATATGCAAGTGATATATTAATACTCTTTTCCTTTAAATTGGCAATTTCTAAAGACTATGTCCTTCGATAGTTGTCATAACCCACTACAAATGATCATATTCGTCATATACATATTTTAATTTAAAATGTCTGGAATTTCTGTTCAACTGTTTTTGCTGTGTTTGTGTTTTAAATAATACCACCTTTTGATAATGTGAAACACAAAGGACTATCAGATTCAATATTTCCCTTGAGCTCCATTACAGCCCAATAAGATGGAACCAATGGTTTATTTACTTTCTAGGCAACAAAAATGACACTTGGAGTGAGTTTGTGACTCTTGTGTGCATGAACAGATGATAGTGGAGATGGTCATTCACTATGACTCTAACGTCAGAATAATTGCTTAGAAGAGTCTACTGAGGTTAGTGTTGTTATCCCTGCTTCACAAAAACTAAAACAAAAGAAAACAAAAGCAAGTTGTGTGTGGTTGCTAGAGGCTAGGTAAGCACAGGTTGAGCATACCTAATCTAAAAATTTGAAGTCCAAAACGCTCCAAATCTGAAACTTTTTGAGTACCTACATGACATTGCAAGTATAAAATTCCACACACAGGTACCTAAAAAAAACTTTGTTTCACTCAAAGATTACTTCAAATATTGTATAAAACTACTTTCAGACTATATGTATGAGATGTATAAAAGCCATACATAAATTTTGTATTTAGATTTAGGTACCATCCCCAAGATTCATTGTGTATATGCAAATATGGCAAAATCCAAAAAATCTGCAATCCAGAACATTTATGGTCCCAAGCATTTCCAACAAGGGATTTTTTTAACAACAGACACCAATGCCTACCCTCAACCACTGGAGTGTGGTGCCTCCCAATAGGTTGAGTGGGTACACTTGGGCTGGGCTAGAATGAATTACCGAATTCTATGTATTTCTGTGCTTTTGAGTAATTAAAGTACACCTCCTCCCCCACCCCCCAGATGGAGGTCTCACTCTGTCACCCAGGATGAAGATCAGTGATGTGATCATAGCTCAATGGAGCCTCCATCTCCTGGACTCAAGGGATCCTCCCACCTCAGCCTCCCAAGTAGCTGGAACTATGGGCATGCATCACCATGCCTGGCTAATTTTATTCTGTATGCTTTTAGAAATGGAACTCTTGCTGTGTTGGCCAGACTGGTCTCCAACTCCTGGCTTCAAGTGAGCCTCCCACTTCAGCCTCCAGAGCACCTGGGACTGTTTGTTTTTTTAGTAACTCTGTCTCACTCCTTCACCCAAGCTGGAGTGACACAGTGACACAATCATAGCTCTCTGCATTCTTGAACTCCTGACCTCAAGTGACCCGCCTCCCTCAGCATTCTGAGTAGCTGGGACTACAGGAACATGCCATGAGGCCTAGTTAATTAAAAAAAAAATTAGAGTCTAAGGCTTGCTATGTCGCCCGGCTAGTCTTGAACTTCTGGTCTCAGGTGATCCTGCTGCCTCAGCCTCCTGAGTAGCTGGGATTACAGGCATGAGTCACCATGCCTGGCCAGTAAAACTAAATTTTATCATGTACTTCCTATATATCAGACTCATCCTAGATGCTGGGAATTCACAGAAAATTTAAAAATTTTTACTACTCTGTAATCCTAAAAATCACGTAAAGCTAATCATTTGCCTTTTCCTCTCCCTATTTCAAGCACCACTTTTATAAGTATCCTGGTCAATTTGTTTGTATGTCTGTAGGCTTGTGTGTTAGATGTAAGATTGTAGGGACAAAGGTAGATATATTTAATATTGCTAGGCATTGTCAATGCCTAGCAACCATCCAAAATGGTCATACCAACATATTTTTTTATCAATATTTTACCAATAGAGTCATTTTTCCAGTTTGTTTTTTATTAAAGATGTCCTTAGTTAGAATCACTAGCTTCCCAGTTAATTAATATTCACTCAGCATCAGTACACACAAGGGCTATATCTTACTTCTTGACTACTCTGAAGTTTTTAGCACATTATAATGTCTTCTTTATATGGGAATTAGAATGCAGCTAATGAATGAATACAACTAATGCCCATTCAGTAACCACAGGGGGAACAAGTGGGTTCTTTTTCTACAGGGAAGTATGTTCTGAGATGTTTGTCAGGAAACATGGGTGTCTGTCCTGACTTCTGATTTATTGCCTTACCTGTTTTATCTTGGACAAACCAGTTTACCTCTTTGGTCTTAGGTTTCCTATCTGTCAAATGAATGTTGGGTTAGATCATTCTAAATGCCCTTCTAAGTTTAAATTTGCATTCACATGTAAATATGGATATAATGCATATTTACTCATTGTTAGTTCTTGATTTGGGATTTTTTTTGTTTGTTTTATTTTGCTTAATTATCTAATAATTTTGATTTAATGCTTTTAGAAGGAAACGTAAATTAAAGGCCTGGATTTCTCAATTTTCCCCTGCTTGAGCATAAGATCCACCAGTATCTATCTGCTTCACTAACATATTGTATTCATGGCACAAACTAAGCACTTGATGGATGAGTAACATAAATGTGACCCTTTTGACTTTGCTTTACATGTGTGAAACTATTCAATAGAGAAAACCAGAATATTATTCAAGTTTTGATTTCAAACTTGAATACAACATCACAGAAGTTATAGACAGAAATTTGCTTAGCAAAGTTCTTTATGTTTTTTACCATACACTGGGAAGATTTTTAAAAATTATACCAGTTCTTTTAAAAAATAGCTTTAGATGTTTCTGAATTTAATCATTGTGGGTATTTCCAAAAAATATGAGCATGTAAGATGACTCTAAAATAAAATTTTAAAATATATAGAAGTTTGAAATTTTGAGAATATTCAATCTTTATTCCTTCCTTTGGGTTTATTACATATTTATAATGATAGATCATTGAGTTGTTGATGTATAACCAAGAAGTTCATCTTTTGATTTTTTTTTTTAAAGCCATATTCATTTGAATTTTAACTCATTAACTCAATAAAATTTGACCACCTTCCATGTCAGGTGCCACTCTAGGTGCTGGGAATTATTAGCAGTGAATGAGGCAGAAGAAAGTGCTACCATTATGGAGTTTACACTCTTGTGAGGTTTTGTTATGTCAGGAAGTGCAATGGTTGAGCATAATCATGATTTTTTTTCTTTTGATATCCTGAGACTTGTCTCTGTCAGAATATTATGTTCTTATTGTTCTAGTAAAAGATCACCATCATGCTTAGAGAATATCCTGATCCAAAATAATAAACTACATTTATTTAACATAGTAATATAATTTAACTTTTGTTTGTCTCAGATACTTAAAAAATCTTATGGAAGCAATTATTTTCCCCCTAAGGGAAAAATACATTTAAGTCATTTAATTTTGTAGACCATTTCCAAGGGCATGAGGATCCTCTCAAGTCCATCCACAGAGTTAAAAGCTCTGACCTAGATCAGATGTTTGATGAGTTAATAGGATTAAGGATAATGTACTATCAGCTGTTTATTGAGATATTTTAAAATCACAAATCCATTATATAATTTATTCATTCAGTGATTTATTCAATACATATTTGATTAAATACTAATGCACTTATATGCCAGACATTGTGCTAAACCACATCATTATTTTCAAACAAATTTTGATTAGTTAATATGTGAGTTTCATCATAAAACCAATCAATGAAGCCACTTGACTGAAGTATGTTTAACATTTGTGTAAAACTCATAATCAAACTTGTATGCATTTGTCTTCCAATTTTTATCAAAACTTATCCAAACCAGAGAAAATTTGTTTCTTTTATCAGGATGAAAATAAGATTTGATTATGTAATTATTAAAAACCTATATTTCAAACAAAACAAGTAAAAGTAGAAATAAACTGTAGGTTATTTATGCTACATTCCAATATGTTTCCTTTGTAAAGTACAAGATTATACATTAAAAACAAAAGGAGAAGCAGCTCCACTGACTGAATTTCAAAAGACAAATCATTAGGCCCCCTGTATACCTGTCAAGTATCTGTAATAATTTGAAGCATCACGCTGAATAGTGAATATTTTAATTAACTAACATAGTTTAATTTTTCCAAGTAGCATTGGTAAGTTTTAATATAATAAGCATCACCGACTTTAGATCAGGTCTTGTGAGACCAAAATGATACCCGAATTATAAGTAGAAGAGTATCTGCCACAGAGTAATGCATTGATTTAAAATCAACACACTCGGGCATCTTAATGGTTACAAATGAGATTTTAGTCCCGGAACCGACTCTTTGTGACTTAATCTTTACATCCATGTATTGTTCCTGTCCATAATTAAGAAGTAAGAAGAAATCAAAACCTTCCTTTGTGAGGTTACTACATTTTTGTAACTGTAGTGCAGATGGAATATGTAACTTTCCAAGTTCACAATCTTTCAAAAATATTAAAACTTGCATAAAATGTAAGTCTCTATGTAGGCCTGTCAATAAATTATCTTTTAAAAATATTAAAAGAAAATTATTGATCTTCATTCAAGAAAAAGAAAAAATGCATTAAGAAAAGGGATGGGTATAATATGTTAAATTTCTTTTTTAAGTTTAACATTTCCGGATAATCCATGTTATCTACAGTTGCTTTTCTGGCAAATTAATTTTAGCCATACATCAAACTCTAATGTTTAAAAACTGAATAAAGAATATAAAACTTACTGTCTGTGTTCCAGTTTTAGCAGTGTGGCATATGAAGAGTTACCAACCCTTCTAAAAACAACTAAAAATAAAAATTTGTGGTCTAGCAAGAAACTACCAAACTCACACCAATAGCTGAGTGAAAACAAGAACCTGAGAATAATCAGAAAAGTGAATCCAACTTTTGCCTTGAGGGCACATGCAAACCCAGTTTTACTGAGTATCATTTGTTCACATTTCACAGGCTAGAATGAGTGCTGGGACAGAAGAAAAAAAATCCTAAGGCGAATCAAAATTGGAAAGTCAAAGCAGAGGTCCACTTTTCTTATTGTGGAGACTCAAAAGTGTTATACTCTTCATGTAAGTGTGAATGTGAATTAGGAATCATTGTGTAAGTGTGAATTAGGAATAACTGTCCAAACTTGACATTGACTGAAGGAGTAAAATATCTCCCCTGAAAATATGTAACCAATAGCTGCCATTTACACAGATTTCCAACGTAAATTCATATAATATGATCAGTCCAACAACACTGACAGTCATGAATTTAGAAATGCATTCAATGTTCCAATATTGTTTTCTCCATATTTAAGACCTCTGCCAGAACCAGATGGCAAATGCCCTTAGGAGCAAGCCTTTTTCATCTAGTGCCTCAAAGTTCTATATGTAACTTTGCAAGTTAAATGGACAATATATAATTAAAAATCAATAGACACACAAGGAAACAAGGCACCATGAGTAAAAGCCAGAAACAACAGGAAGAACATTTAAACTTGCATATATAATGTTTAAATGATCATCATTCAGATAAATGTAGTAACTCATGACCTTAGAAAACACTTTATTATCTTTTGGTAATAAACATTTCTTCACTTTTTTTTTAAAGAGTATAGAAAGCTAAGCTTTACTGATAAGATAGTATGTGTTGTAACATACTTATTAAAGTTTGGGAATAGCGCAATATTAGCAAGGTGACCACACTTGGGAGACTACTTTTATTTTATTTAGAGAGGGAGTATAAAGGCTAAAAATATGGACTCAAAATCAGACAAAGATATTTAACCTTATTATATATTTTCCCAAGGTCTCAACAAGTAGTATATTTAAACTATAAGCTTTGCAGTGTTCATTTGCAGAAAGGTCTTATAATTTCCATATTCCCACTACTTATAATGGGTTGCTATGAGAATTGAAACAAAACAGGTGAAGCATTTATCATAGCTTGCATGTAATAATCTTTTGGCTTATGCTAGTTATGCTTATACCTGTTCTTCCTTTTCTTGTGCTACCCTATAAGACACAGTAATTGACTCCTCTATGTGTTATAAAGAAGAATCATCTGCCCCCATTACCAATTAGTCCAGTTTATTCCGTGCATTTACCCTTCATAGATTCATGACTCCTCAGTCTCCAGGTGGGTAAACTGGGCCTTTAATATATGTATTTAAAACCATGATTCATCATTGTGCACTAGGTCTCAGGAAAATATAAGGGCTCATCTGTATCATCAGATAATAGTATGTGATGGTTGCATAATCACACACCTTCACACTGCTTGGTATCAGTTACCCTATGACAGATCATCTCTCACATGGATGCCCTCCATACCCTTCTTGGGCTCTAACATCCCACACGATGTAGCCCTCCACACCATGCTTGAGCTCTGACACTTTATGTGGGTCAATGTCCTCCACCCTACTCCATGTTCTTGAGGTAGGAATGACACCCTTCTCATTCTTTTCTGGTTACCACAGTGCCTCCCACACCGCTGACTCCCATCTGGGCATCTAACTTGCTCACCTCTACCTGATTACTTCAGGCCTGAATTATTTTGGAAAGGAAAAAGAAGAGCCCTACCATATTAAAGTTAAAGTTAATCACAAAGAAAGTGAGGCCAATCAGTTGATCTTGGAAGCAAACCGAAAGGACTTTTACATTTCAAATTTTAGAGTATATCTTTTTTTCTTTTTACTTAAGTCTTCTAAGTGCTGTCCAAGTTTTGGAGTTCCTTTGTTTCTGAGGATGTTAGCATAGGACAGAATTTAGGAAAAGGAATAGAACAGATTATTGTATAGAGTTTATTTGTACAAGTAAGTGAATATAAACAGACAAATCTCAAAGTTTTGAAAATAAGTTTCCATTTAGGTGATGTAATCAGCCAATTCCTTATTACAGAGACCTGCAAGATAGAATAGTAGGATTTGTTTATAGGAACTTATATTTGAGATTTGCTAGTTGACTTATTTGAGAAATGCTTTGCTTTTCAATACTCTTCACTTGTCAAACTTCCTGGGATTTATAAACTGTTTACAGTAAAGACTTTGTTAAATTAAATCCCTCGAATGGGCTTTTGAGACTCTTTTAAAAACTTAGCTGGACAATATTTTCTTGGATAGCCAGTAAAAGACTTTTAAGGCATTTCAACATGAGAACATTGGGACATAAAGACTATGATTAAGACAAAAGGGGACAGGGGCTCAAAAGAAGAGGCTGAAATTGCTGTGATGAATAGTACCCTTTAGGTATATTTCTGGTGTTTTACATAACAAAGAAAAATTCCAACCATCCTTAGCATGTCCACATATGGTAAGGCACACATCGGAATAAAAATATTATCTTCTTCCTCTCCCATCCTCTTCTGAGAACAACGTTTTAAACTAGACTATATTCCAATGAAATTTTCATTTATAGCTAAGGCTGTTCATTCCAGATATAGGAGCTGTTAATATCCAGGTTTTCAGTAAATTACATACTTCATCTCCTGGAGAGAAGAGAAATCTTATCCAAACCCTGCTCATTGCATTACATAATTCCATATGAAATTTCTAGTATAATTCTCTTTTTATTACTCAGAACTCATTAAGGAAGAGATGTGCATTAAAACCATATACACACAGTGAGTGGTATGATCTTCATGTTAAAATAAGTAGACACCTACTTTGTAACCTTTTATGCCATTGGTTTGACATTCCTATTGGTCTGCAATTAAAACTCAGACTGTTCGTCAGTTTCACTCTCCTACAAAGAGACTCTATTTGAATATTTCTTGATTATTTTTGGCAACATAATTCCAGTGTTTTAGTGTATATTTTCAGCAGCTTAGCTATATTTTATTTTGACTCAAAAGAGGAAGAATATGGAGATTTTCACATTCTCGTATAAATATCATATCATGAGAAATAGCAGGATTTATTAGAACTGCATAGGTGATAGATTTTCTAAATAATTTACAGTTAGAAAATGAACTGAATACCTGGGAGAACTGATCATTTTTAAAGACAAGTATTTCACTGCTGCTGCTGAACAAGTTGCTGTAATTCTCAGTAGTTGCATTCCATCTTAGAAAACGATTCTATGTTTGGAGACTAACTATATGTGTCCCAATTACCAAAGATGATGCACTAAAGTTTTTTTGAAAGTGGCCTTTCAGATTTGGGTTCTTAATTTAAGTCTTTTTTTTTGTTTTTTTTTTTTTTGATTTGGAGTCTCACTCTGTCACCCAAGCCAGAGTGCAGTGGCATGGTTTCAGCTACCGCAGCCTGAGACTCCTTCCTGCACCTCCTACCACAGCTTCAGGCAATCATTCTGCCTCAGATGTGCACCACCACGCCCAGTTACCTTTTTGATTTACTGTAGAGAGGAGAGGTCTTGCCAAGTTAGCTACCCCGCCCCCTCCCAGGCAATCCTCTCACTTCGGCCTCCCAAAGTTCTGGGATTACAGGCAGGGAAGAGCCATCAGGCCCAGCCTCAAATCTTTAGTTTCATTGAAGCTAAACAATGTCATGAATGCTGTGAAATCTTACAAAGATAAGAATAATTCTACTGATTCCATTTTTTAGTGGCCAAGAGCCCGGGTTAGAGTTCATATCTTCTGTGGTTCAAGTCTGTGAAATGCTGCTTAGTAGTTAGATGAACTTGGTCATATCATTTTAGCATAAATTAACCTTCAACTTTTTGCACTGTTAAAATACACAAATATGTATTATATATGTAAATATAAGAATAGATTTTTAATATAAAAGTATGTGAATATATACAAGTGTGTGTCTTTTAGTGCCTACCTTTTAAAGTGGTTAAGGAGTAAGTGACAATACTCTGCAAATAATTTACCATAATGGGTAGTAAGTACAACCTTTCCTTGATATCTGTGGGATATTGGTTCCAGGACCTCCCTCAGATACTAAAATCCAGTCTCTGATATAAAATGGTGTAGTATTTTTATATAACCTATGCACATCTTCCCATATAACTTAAATCATTTATAGATTACTTATGATACCTGATACAATGTGAATGCAATGCAAATAGTTGCTATACTTTATTGTTTAGGGATTAATGACAAGAAAAACAGTCTGTGCATGCTTAGTACAGATGCAATTTATTTTCTTGAGTTTTTCTAATCCATGATTGGTTGAATTCACAGATGCAGAACCCACAAATACAAAGGGTCAACTATATATAGTAAGTTCTCAATAAAATGTGGGTCTTGTGAGTTACAAGACAGAATGAGTACTTCCAATCAGTGCTTAAAATGTAAAGAAAATGATCCACCATGTGAGAGAAACATTTTATTTAGTCATGACTAGTTTAGCAGTTTACATTAAGATACTCTTTTCCAAATGTAACTTTGCTACATAACTGTACTCTCCTTTGGCTGAAGGAAAGAATATCTCCCAAGTCAGTACAGGGAAAAGCAAGGCCTATATTCAGATATTTAAAGAGTAAGAATTTTTTTTTAACATGAAATGGATTCTTTTTGGTGCTTAGCTGATATTCTGAGAATTTTGCTTATAGCTTCAAACAGCCATGAAAATGTAGGTTTTGTAGATAGGACTCAGTGGTTCTGCTGATGAAATCTTCTGACCAAACAGATTAAGATAGAATGTTGTTACAGAGTTGATTGTTGCTAAAATCAGAATTACTTGTCATTGGGTTAACCTATAGAAATCATTAACTGGGGAGCCAAGTAACGAGGGTAAAGGAACAAAATAAATAAAGAAGTCTTCAGAGCAAGACAGAGCTGCTGTTTGGTTTGATTATTGATCCCATGGAATTTAGCTTCCCTGTGGTTAGTCAGTCATCTGGGCAAAGCCAAATGGAAATCCATTATGTTTGTTTCTTTTGGTTTCAAGAGACAGAACAATACAACATAAGATCAAGTTTATTTTGCAGCTACTCATGGACTGGGCCAGAAAACCATAAAAAAAAGAATAAAAAAAAATAATAAAGCAGTCTCAGGGTAGCTTAGAATCTTTCTTTGTCTCTTTGGTCCTGCTTCCAGACCTTTGACTTTAAAACCTGACTTAACCACTATATTATAATGCCTCTACAGATATTAATGACCAAAATAATTAAAAGTTGAATCAATGTTTCTGAACTTCAGACTTACAGAGAGAAACCTGAATAGGAATGATAGCTCTTTGGATGGTTCAGAGGCATCTCATGCTGAAAATGAACACTTGATTTTCCATATCCCTGAATTTGGGGGAAATGACACCATCGTGTATATCCTCATTAATTTCCTCTGTCTCCATCTCCCATATTCATTTCAACAACAAATGATCTTGATATTTTACCTTCTGGATGTATGTCAAATCATTTTAATGCAAGTTACCATCATGTCTTGCCTGAAATACTATAAAAGTTTTGTGTCTCCCATATTAGTCTTCTCTCATTTGTTCTCCACACTGTAATCAAAAAGATCATCTTAAAAATCAAATATACTTCTACCACACCTAACTTCTAACCCTTCAAGTCTAAATCTTCAACAACTTTACAATTGCTGTGGCCTCTGTGTCCTTTCCTTCTCCTTGTCTGCTCTGTTCCAGTCAGATAGCTCTCTTTTCCTCTACCACACAATGCATTTTCCCAAGTCAAGTCCTTCTCTCATGCTTCCTTTCTTTCTATATTATTCTCTAGTTCAAATGTGATCCACTCTTATAACTTCTCTCGGAAACCTGTATTTTTCCCTCATATTATCTGTGTCACGAGGACAAGAATTATATTTTGTCCATCTGTAGCCATGGTATCTTGCCCAGGGCCTGTTATAGGTGCTTAAAGAATTGAATAAATGAGAGAGAAAAGAAAGATAAATTGATAAAAAATGTTAGGCCATAAACTTCAAATATTGGAGGCTTTTTATGAGGTACACCAATTGTTTCTCTAAAGACTAAATGAGGAAAGTGATTACATTTAAACTAGAGTAATTTATACATGAAGAGCTCAGCCAACAGGGATATGAGAAAAATCTGTCAAAAATTTGACTAAGACATCCCCCTGGATATCTGTATTAATACTGCCTTTGAATATCTTGAAAGCCAATGATTATATAAAAAACCATATGGTGACTCGTGCATTTTTTTATTTCATATATTTCTATATAAGAGAGTTTTCAAAATATCATTGACATATTTGTCTAGTTGAATCTTTAAGATGCTGGCTTCCAAAATCTTTGTATCCTAATCTGGTCGCTACTACTCCTAGTAAAGAGAATACATTGGAGCTGTGTACACTCCTATTAATGGCAGAGTTTCTTTGCAGATTCCTTTCTGATCTTTGACTCAAATGAACTAGGTTAGACCATAAAACTTTTTATAGATCAAACAATTACAAGAAACAGTCTGAGCCAGAACTGATATTTTGCTTATAACATTGTCTATGCTCTTTGTCAAAACATAATAACACTTCTGTACAGATTGTTCAATAGCCAAGTGAGTCCTTCCCCTTCTGACCCACTCCCTTCAGTCAACCAAGAAAATCAGCATCCTGATGTTAATACCTGGCACAGTATGGAGCCTCCAGAACCTTTCTGATTAGTCATTGCTCTTAGTTTTAGATAACAAAGCATAATAGAAATAAAAGCTCTTTTTTGCCCAAGACTGGCCAGATCCTGCCCCTTAAGGAGGCAGATGAGGAGATATAAGGATTACTTTTGATTACAGAAAGGACTGGGATGTATATTATCCTTTGCACCAGTGGTTCTCAAAGTGTGGTTTCCAGACCAGTAGCATCCGCATCAAGTTGGAACTTGCTAGAAACGCAAAATTTCAGTTTCTACCTGGAAGTACTTCAGTAAGGCCCCGAAATCTGTTTTAAGAAATGCTTGCACCCTCTGGTTTAGAGCCACTGTGTTAGGTTATCAATTCACTCCACACAAATATTGTCTCTTCTGACAATTTTAGAGAAGCTGGACATAGGACCTATGTCAGTGCAGACAGGCATTTGTGAGTTACATAGCTGCTGATCAGAGGGCTCAACCACTAGCTAAATGACTGATTCTTGAGCATCCACCTTCCAGGAGGCAATTCA
The DNA here is from genome assembly GCF_000164805.1 of Carlito syrichta. Lineage (NCBI taxonomy): Eukaryota > Metazoa > Chordata > Mammalia > Primates > Tarsiidae > Carlito > Carlito syrichta. Next base: position 906,605 of record NW_007260597.1, read on the forward strand.
AATTCAGGTCTCAAAAAAATTACAAATAACTATGTCTCCTAGACATTCATAGTCACTGCTAATTGTCAAAATCATAAAGTATAAACCTATGAATGTCAGTAGTCCACTATATATATATAGTATTAAGATTGTGAAAATAGGTTTTATAGGTTGACTAGTTAACAGTACCTGTGACCTTATTCATATTGAATTTTTAAAAACTAGGTAAAATGATACTGCTATATTTAAAGAAACTTTAGAAGTCAGATTATTATTCTACCTGGGAAGAACATATCTATTAAAAAAAATCAGGGTCATTATATTGTCCTTAAAAAGAGCTTACTTGAAAAATTACACTTAAAAAGTAAAGATTAGATTCCAAATCCTTTTCAAAGGAATAAGATACAGATAGTTTTTTCAGGTCACTTCTGAATTCAGTGAGTCTTCAATCATCTCTCTAGCCACAGGGGTCCCCATTTCAAACATTGCTATTTGCGGCAAAGAAATATTCTGAGTGTTGGGTACTGATTCTCCCCCAAGCTCAAATTTTGTTTTGAAATGCTCTTATTATAATTTCATTTCATTTATATTGAACTTGCTCTTTAGTTTGTGGATAGGAATTATAGTTGCACAATAAAAATAGAAAGTTCACGCTAGAGATCCAAGCCTTTAATGGTTCACAGGAAAACAAACATTGACAAAGTACTGGATAAATATTCTCATCTGAAGGTATTAATCACAGTTCCATTACACAAAAAAGGTGTGAAAAATCTTGAGTATTTATTTTAAAAGCTTTTGTTCCTTTTTACAATTTTCTACTTAATTATAAATATGTTGACCTCCTTTGTGTTATGTTTAGGTAAGTTTCTATCTCCACACTTTGCCTTCCTACATGAAACAGAGGATACTTCGTTTTCTACTTTTGTATAGTTTCCATTATTGCTTATACCTCTAAAAGTTCAATTCTGGTTCTTCCAGGAGCCATTGTTCCTGCTGGGTCAGCCTGTGGAGTTTGTGGTGGGCTTTGAAAGATGGTGTCTGCCCAGTGCCTTACTCTCTGTGGGGAATCACACATTTTCCCTTCCACGCTACTGTTCTTATTCTAGGGCCTGACCTACCCCTGTGGTTGTGAAGATCAGAAAAGGACCAAGAGTGAAAAATGGCCGAGTTCCCTATCTAAGTCCTCACACTAGAAGTATCTTCTTGTAATTATCAGTGCAATGGAGGCCTCTTTATTGTTGGCACAAAGGATTTGGCAGAGCCTTGCTCCCAGAGAAGCTTGTGCTTTTGTCCATGATCTAAAGAGGAGCTCATGTTTGAAGCAGGCTAAGTCAGGGACCTTTATTTGTTTCCAAATATGGGCAGAAAATATCTGTTAAGCACATTCAGTGCACTAGTCACTGTATTTGATATTTTCAATCTTATTGTCATTTCCATTTCTTACAGGAGGTAACACAGGTTTAGTTCAATATTTGGCCCAAGATTCTTGAGCTAGAGCTCAGAAAAGCATCTGTAGCTCTCAAATTGATGTCCTGCATTCCTCACACAGTGTCACTATGATCTGATTATGGTATTTTCTACTTATTATCCCTAGGCACGATTCACCTAGCTGAGCTAGTAACGTCTTAACTTCCCAGTACTGATTAAAGCTGTACTGATTCAGGAGAGAGACTCTTCCCCTATGATCTCCAAACAATGTTTTAAGATCAACTGATGGATGATTTTTAAATAAGTTTACAAAACTCAGGTTTGAGTTACAACTAGTACATTTACTCTGATGGTGACGGCTTTCAACTCACACTGAAGATAATATGTGCCTTACTTATAGATATATGACTATTTAGTCTACTGTTCAATAAAATCAGAGGTGGCTATATGTGCTTGAATTCAGCTTTAGTTACTTATCACACTAGCAAAATAAAAGGGATTTAAATAAAGTAAAAGTGTTTTTTCTCCCTCACATAAAAAGTTTAGTGTTAGGATGTCCTAAGCGATTTAAATAAAATAAAAATGTTTTTTCTCTCTCACATAAAAAGTTTAGTGTTAGGATGTCCTATTCTAAAAAGTTTATAGGGACCTAGGATCTTCCTATCCTTCTGGTGGATAGAACACATTTTCAGTTTAACAGGTTATCTCAAGATACAGAAGCTTGTTGGAGTTCTATCTATTATGTCTGCATTCCAGGCCACAGGACGGGGAAAAGGGATGGAAGGGCTTTACTCTCACTTTGGGGGAGACTCCATAAGTAAGCATAAATAACAGTTTTGTTTCCATTAGAACTTAGAGAGGAGTCAGGCTCCTGCTGAAAACCCTAGGTGTGATTCTTCAGGCCCAATCACAGGCAATTGTGGGTATTTTACATGGCAGAACTTTGGGGCAGTAGGGGGTGTTTTCTTATAACTTCTCCCACCTCTTTAATATGTAACCATGTGTACTAAATGCTGTACTCTAATATACAACTTCTTTTTTTTTTATTAATCAATATTTTTTATTATGGTTTTGTGGGGTACAGTTAAGGGTTAGGTGTACAATTACATTTCATTCAGGTACCCTGTTGATAAGAGGTGTTTTCCCATCCCCAGACAGATATTTGCTACTGTTAATCCCATCCCCCCCCCATAGTTTCCCAGTACCGTCAGTCATTTTCTTATAGTATTACATTGGATGTTCAAGGTCCATTATATGAGTGAGAACACATGATATTTGGATCTTTGTTTCTGTGAGAGGTCACTCAGTATTATAGACTCTAGTTCCAGCCAGGTTGCTGCGAAATTCATGATTTTGTTCTTTTTTATGGCTGCGTAGTATTCCATCATGTATATGTACCACATTTTTTTAATCCAGTCCTCTTTTGATGGGCAGCACAGTTGTTTCTAGGTTCTTGCTATTGTGAACAACGCTGCGATAAACATATGTGTGCAGGTATCTTTTTTATAGAGTGATTTGTGTTCTTCAGGGTATATTCCCAGTAGGGGGATTGCAGGGTCATATGGAAGGTCAATTTTTAGAGCTTTTAGGAATCGCCACACTGCTTTCCACAGAGGTTGCACTAGTTTACACTCCCACCAACAGTGTAGAAGTGTTCCCTTTTCACCACACCCTCTCCAGCAGCTGTTAGTTTTTGAGATGTTGATAATTGCCATTCTGACTGGAGTTAGGTGGTATCTCGGTGTGGTTTTGATTTGCATCTCCCTGATGATTAGTGAGGTTGAGCATTTCTTCATGTGTTTGTTGGCTGCTCGGATGTCTTCTTTAGTGAAGTGTCTGTTCATATCTTTTGCCCATTTTATAATGGGGTTGTTTGTTTTCTTCTTTTCAGTATGTTTCAGTTCCTTGTAGATCCAGGATGTTAAGCCTTTGTCAGACCTAGAGTTGGCAAATACTTTTTCCCAGTCAGTAGGCTGTCTCCCTGCTCTCTTGATGGTCTCTTTGGCTCTGCAGAAGCTTGTAAGTTTAATAGGGTCCCATTTGTCTATCTTCTCTCTTATGTCCTGTGGGTTTTGGGTTTTGTACAGGAATTGGATGCCAGTTCCGATTTCCATGAGAGTATTTCCTTCCTTTTCTAAGGTTCTTATGGTTTGAGGTTTTACATTTAGGTCTCTGATCCATTTGGAGTTAACCTTTGTGCATGGGGATAGATAGGGGCCCTGTTTCAATCTTCTGCGTGGTCAGCCAGTTTTCCCAGCATCATTTACTGAATAGGTTCTCCTCTCCCCATTGGTAGGTGGTGGGGGCTTTGTCGAAGATGAGTTGGTTGAGAAATTGAGGTTTTGCTTCTGGAATCTCAATTCTGTTCCATTGATCTATATGCCTGTTCCTGTACCAATACCAAGCTGTTTTGATGATTGTAGCTTTATAGTAAAGTTTGAAGTCTGGTATTGTGATACCACCTGCTTTGGTTTTTTTTTTGCTGAGGATTGTTCTGGCTATTCTTGGACGTTTGTGTTTCCATATGAATTCCTGTGTTGTTTTTTCTAGGTCTGAGAAGAATGTTGTTGGTAATTTAATGGGTATTGCATTGAATTTGTAGATTACCTTAGGTAAGATGGACATCTTCACAATGTTGATTCTTCCGATCCATGAGCATGGGCTATTTTTCCACTTGTTCGTGTCAGCTTTGATTTCTTTGAGCAGTGTTTTGTAATTTTCATTGTAAAGGTCTTTAACGTCTCTGGTTAGGAAGATGCCAAGGTATTTCATTTTTTTGTGGCTATTGTGAATGGAATTGTGGGTTTTTTGTTTGTTTGTTTGTTTGTTTTGAGTTGGAGTCTCACTCGGTCGCCCAGACTGGAGTGCAGTGGCCGCTCCCGGCCACTGCAGTCTCGACCTGCTGGGCTCTGGCGATCCTTCCGCCTCAGCCTTCCGAGTAGCCGGAATTACAGGCATGTGCTACCATGCCCAGCTGATTTTTTGATTTATTGTAGAGATGAGGTCTCACTGCCCAGGTGGATCTCGAACCCGCGGGCTCAGGCAATCCACTCACCTCAGCCTCCCAAAGGCGCAGGATTACAAGTTGAGCCACCGAGCTCGGCTGGAATTGTGTTTTTTATTTGGGTTTCTGTTTGTTTATTATTGGTGTAGAGAAATGCGATTGTCTTTTGTACATTTATTTTGTATCCTGAGACTTTGCCAAAGTCCTTTATCAATGTAAGGAGGCCTTTGACAGATTCTCTTGGGTTTTCAAGGTACACAATCATATCATCTGCATAGAGAGATAACTTGACTTCCTCTTTTCCTATTTGAATACCTCTGATTGCCTCCTCTTCTCTGATTGCTCTAGCCAGGACTTCCAATACTATGTTGAACAGGAGGGGAGAGAGTGGGCATCCTTGCCTAGTTACAGTTTTCAGGGGAATTGGTTCCAATTTTTGTCCATTTAGGATTATGCTGGCTGTGGGTGTCTCGTAGATGGCTTTTACTATTCTGAGGTATGTTCCCCATATGCCTAGATGTTCAAGGGTTTTTATCAAGAAGGGGTGCTGGATTTTATCAAAAGCTTTTTCTGCATCTAATGATATGATCATGTGGTTTTTGTTTTGACATCTGTTGATGTATTTAATTACATTTATGGTTTTACGAATGTTGAACCAGCCTTGCATCCCAGGAATGAAGCCTACTTGGTCATGATGGATGACTTTTGAGATGTATTGCTGAATCTGGTTTGCTAGGATCTTGTTGAGAATTTTAGCATCTATGTTCATCAAAGATATTGGCCTGTAGTTCTCTTTCTTTGTTGGGATCTTTACCTGGCTTGGGTATCAATGTGACGTTGGCTTCATAAAATGATTTGGGGAGAGTTCCATCTTTTTCAATCGCCTGAAATACCTTCAGTAGGATTGGTATCAGCTCTTCCTTGAATGTCTTGTAGAATTCTGCTGGAAAGCCATCTGGACCAGGGCTTTTTTTTGTAGGAAGTTTTCTTATTACGTAGCCAATTTCCTTGATTGTTATTGGTCTATTTAGGGTCTCAATTTCTTTTTGTTCCAACCTAGGTAGGTTGTGTGATGTCAGAAAGTCCTCCATTTCCTTATGGTTTTCAAGTTTGTTTCCATACAAGTGTACGTAGTAGTCTCTAATGATCTTTTGTATTTCTTCAGGGTCAGATGTGACTTCATCTTTTGTGTTTCTGGTTGTGCTTATTTGGTTTTTTTCTCGTTTTTTCTTGGTCAGTCTAGCTAGGGGACCATCAATCTTGTTTACCCTTTCAAAGAACCAGCTTTTTGTTTCATTGATTTTTTTGTATTATCTTTTTGTCTTCTATGTCCTGAATTTGGGCTAATATACAATTTCTTAATGAGTGTGCTTCTTAATTATTTTTTTTGTCATTTTATTAGCCCATTAGAAAATCTAACCACTTCAGTAAGGTAGCAAGGCCTTTTGTCAGAGGCACTAAGACATCACCTTTTTTGGATCTCGTTGTCTTCTGCCCTTAATATTTCCAGCCTCTACTATGTTGGGAGCCAGCCACAGAGGCCCACTGAGCATTAGGGATCAGGAAGGGCTGTTGACCCCCAGACCACTAGGATGTGTTCGGGAGCTGTTGACCCCATTCCATACCCCTTTCTACTCAGCACTAACCAGAATAAGCTCCTGTAAGCTCAAAACATAAAAACTCTGAGACCAGGACGAACACAAGTTAACTTCAGAAGCTCATTGTTCCCATTCTTCCACAAACTGCAGTTTTGGCTTTCACACAACTTACAATTCAAACTCAGGTCACATCTAAGAACCTTAGTATTGGTCACAGGCTTGTGGGTCGTGATCTTAGGATTTATTGAAGTTGAATAAGGTGTAAATTGTAGAGTATAGTTTTAGAAGACAGCCATTTTGTTGAAAGAATACGGCTAGGTTACTTGATGAACTTTGGAGTGGGCCACATTCCAAACATTCTGAGGTGGGCCACTTTAGGTTGTAAAGTAAGTACTTAAGTTTCTATAGAACTGTTTAACTTGATATTAGTATAAATCAGCTTAGGATAAGAAAGGTTTATAGGATAGGTCAGTCACAGATTAAGGTTTGTTATGGGATCATTTAACTTGGTATTAGTATAAGTTAGCATAGGACAAAAAGGTTTTGCAAGCAGTCATGAATTAAGGTTTAACATCTGTTATGGGATTACATATGAGTATAAAAGCCCGCTGTTGACTCTCAGTAAAGGTCTTCTGTTCAAATCTAAACAGTTGTCCAAGCCTCTCTCTCTCTCTCTCTCTCTCTCTCTCTCTCTCTCTCTCTCTCTCTCTCTCCTCTCTGTTTCTCTCATTCTCACAATCGCCGATGCTGTCTCCACCTTTGGGGTACCCTGAACCCGGCAGGAGCTGAACTCCTGCACTAGTACTGATATTTTGTAAGAATAAACTAATCATGAACCTGCCCTGTTGCCCTGTCTAGTACAGGAATCTTCCTTTGCTCTCTCTTTCTGAGGGGCAGACTCTTTCAATCTCCTTTGTTGTAGGCACCTCTTTCTATTATAGTGTGGGGCAGGCATGTGCTGTGTGCTCCAAAAATAATTAATGATTTATATAAACGTGATCTCAATTTTTAAACAAAGAGAACCTGAAATTCCAGAAGGAGATAAAAGAAAGTAATATAAAGTACTAAGATATACAGAAAATGTCATTAACAATGTGTAAGTTAGAAATCTAGAGAGTGAGCAAGAGCTTTCCTAAGGACCCTGGCAGAGGTGAAACACTGGTATAAGAGGGGAGACAAAGGCATTATTTTCATAGGTCCTTTTATTCCTTTGTACATGGAGGGTAAAGTTACAGAAAAACAAAACAAAACAAAACAAAAAACCAACACAAGTAGATAATTGAATGTGAAGAGAAAGAGGGAGGAGGAAAAAGGCTGCTATGGTCTGAATTCATTTGTTGAACTCCAGATTTCCAAGGTGATGGAATTAGGAGGTAAGGTTTTGCAAGGTGATTAGGCCATGAGGGTGGAGTCCTCAAGATTGGGACTAGTGCCTTTGTAAATGAGGCCTTGCAGAGACCTAGTACCCCTTCTACCATGTGAAGAAGCAGAAAGAAGATAATATCATTGAGTCAGAAACTGGGCCCTTATTAGACATAGAATCATCTTGATCACAGACTTTCCAGCCTCCAGAACTGTAAGAAATAAATTTCTCTTGCTTATAAGTCATTCAACTTATGGTATTTTATTATAGCTTCCTTAGTGGAGTAAGACAAAAAGTTTCAAGACTCATCTAGATGATGCTGATTCAGCTAATGTTAAGTTCTGACTGTTGCCAATCATTGCTGTACATATCACTGACCAAAAAGGGAAACTAGCAAATGAAGGAATTTGTGAAATGTAGATATAGATTGTGAGACTGGTATTAAACGTGAAAGATTTTAGAAAAAAGTGCTATGTAGTGAAAATATCCAGCAAATGGTCTGAGATATTTATTAAAATTAAGAAGAAAGCACTGGTCTAGAGATATTGATTTAAATGATCATTCAATTAGTGATTATCATGTACATACATATACAATAAAATAACAACTGTCACAAAAACAAATCAAATCACTGAAGGGGAAATATTCAAATGTGGTTGAATCCAGCCTCCACAATGAAAAGAGGAAGAATACATCACTTAATAATAATGGAGACTATTATAGAGGTGTTTATTTCATAAGAATTCCAGTATAATAATTAGTCTACAAAGCAATGCACTTAGATTAAGACTTATAAATATACTTCTGTTTTGACTTATAGTCATGTGAAAATTTGACTTGACATTGCATCCTGAAAAAGAAGTCCCTTTCCAGACCGAGAACAATACAGTTTAGAAAACATAATATCTTTTTTAAAAATTTTATTTTATTTTAAAGATGTGCAGTACAATTCAGGATTAGGTATACAACTGATCATCATATGGGAAAAGTTTAGGCCTTCTTTTGGTCCCCACCTCACCTGGTTTAAATCAGATACCCTTATGATGTTATGTGCCCTCCCCCCCCCCGCAGTTTCTGGCTAATGCCAATTCCTTTCTTATAGTATTATGGTAATGGTTCAGGGTCCACTTATGAGTAAGAACATGTGGTACTCAGTTCTTTGTTTCTGTGATAAATCATTGAGTATTATAAACTCTAAACCCAACCAAGTTGTTGCGATGTCCACAATTTTGTTCTTATTTATGGTTGAGTAGTATTCCATCGTGTATATATATATATATATATATATATATATATATATATTACATTATTTTTATACAGTCCAGTTTCAGTGAGCTGCACAGTTGATTCCATGTTTTTGCTATTGTAAATAGTGCTGCACTAAACATGCATGTGCAGGTTTCTTTATTGTAGAGTGATTTAAGTCCCTCCAGGTATATTCCCAGAAGGGGAAATACTGGGTCATATGGAAAGTCAATTTCTAGTTCTTTTAGGAATTGTCACACTGTTTTACATACAGGTTGAACTAGTTTGCATTCCCACCAACAGTGTGGAGGTGTTCCCTTTTCTCCGCATCCTTGCCAGCATCTGTTATTTTTTGTTTTATTAATGATGGCCATTCTCATGACAAAGCTTCCGACAACAACCACTAGGGGGAGGAGAACCTATACAGTAAATGGTGATGGGAAAACTTGTTGACCACGTGCAGAAGAACGACACTGCCTATCACTACTAAGAAGGAACCCTACCTATCAATACCCACAAAAATCAACTTCAAGTGGATCAAAGACTTCAACGTAATACCTCAAACTTTAAGTCTTAGAAAATGCAGGAGTCTTAGAAAATGCAATTTCTTACGGAAATTGGAATTTGTAACTAATTCCTGATCAAAACCCCAAAAGCCCATGCCGTAAGAGATAAAATAGAAAAGTGGGACCTCATCAAACTGAAAAGCTTCTGTAAAGCAAAATAAACCATCAACAGAGCAGGGAGACAGTCCAAAGAATGAGGAAAAATATTTTCCAACTACATATCTGACAAAGGCCTAACATCCAGAATCTACAAGGAACTCAAATGTGCTAAAGGAAAAAAAACAAACAGCCCCATTAAAACGTGGGCAAAAGCATGAATAGTCACTCCTCAAAAGAAGCTATACGGGTAGCCAACAGACACATGAAAAAGTGCTCTGCCTCACTAATCATCAGAGAAATGCAAATCAAAATCACACTGAGATACCACCTAACTCCAGAAAATATAATATCTTGCTTGGAAATAATCACAAACAGGTGGAGGGGGGTGCGAGCAAGGGGAAATATTCAGAACTGTTTCACTTTCTTGTCAAAGAAAGTATTTTGCACTGGAGAATGCTTGCTTACTGATTTAAGAGGGCACACATAAAACTAAAAAAAGCACTCTGTTTCTCTGTAAAAGAATGTATCTTTCTTTGACAATTATATTACTTAAGAATAAACATAGTGTTATGTATTTATTTCAATAAAGTATTAAATGTGTTGCACAGATGTTCCAACCCCTTTGTTGTATGTTAAACTAATGATAGATTCAGATCCAGAGAAGCATTATCTTCTGCCCCTAGTTATATATCAAGACAATGCTCTTCTCTTACTGCTAAACTATTGCATCCTTTGGGGTTGGAAGAGTTCATCACTCAAATCATCTACATCAGTGGTCCTCAACCTTTTTGGTATCAGGCACCGGTTTTGTGAAAGACAATTTTCCATGGACCAGGGGAAGAGGATGCAGTCAAACCTTACTGCTAATGTTAATCTGTATTTGCACTCGCTCCCCAGCACTAACATCACTGCCTCAGCTCCATCTCAGATCATCAAATATTAGATTTTTATAAGAAGTGTGCAGCCTAAATCCCTCATGCACGTGCAGTTCACAATAGGGTTTATGCTCCTGTGAGAATCTAATGTCACTGCTTATCTGATAGAAGGCGGAGCTCAGGCAGTAATTTGAGCCATGGGGAGTGGCTATAAATACAGATGAAGCTTTGCTCGCTTCCCTGTTAATCACCTCCTCCTATGCATCCTGGTTCCTAACAGGCCACAGACCCCTGGAGGTTGGTGACCTCTGTTCTAAATGCTATCCCTGCTCTTTATGAAATCATAAGCTTTGACCATTCTGATTCCAGAAGTAATACATATCATTTTATTTTTTTCTCATTGCAATTTGAGTTGTTCCCTATATAGAACAGGTATAACTTATATGTTTTTGTGGTATACTGCTCTATCTTGAGGTAAAAACTCTTCTTTATTTCTTCTTTCTCATCAATTTATGATTTAAGACTTTCATCAGAAGAGTCAAATAAAATGTACAACCTTGATAATTCCTGGGTTTTCTCTAGACTCAACTACACTTCTTCCAAAGAAAAATTGCTATATTGTACTTGGGATATAATCAACTTTCTAGAAATGGAGGGAGCAGGAAGACTGGTGATAGAAGGCCTCTAATTTTTTATGCTCTCTCTTTAGCCTCTCTTCAATTCCAGGATTTTATTCTTTCAAAAGTGTGTAATGATTGATTCCAATCATTCATCAATATCTCTTCTCAGGGCTGGATCCCATCATTATCATACCTACTGTTTATTAAAGTTAAGATGCAAACTCTTCTAAAGCTTTTTGCATTTTTAAAAAATTTCATTTTAAAGATGTGGGATAAGGGCAACCCCTTCGGGTCCCCTCCCACTGTGGGATATTTGCTGTCCTCTTAATAAATCCTGCTTTCAAAAAAAAAAAAAAAAAAGATGTGGGATACAATTCAGGATTAGGTATGCAAGGGATCATCATACAGGAAAAGATTAGACCTCCCTATGGTCCTCACTTCACCTGGTTTGAGATTAGGTACCTTGTTGAGGTTATGTGGCCACCCCTCCACCCCAGCAGTTTCTGGCTACTGCCAGTTCCTTTCTTATAGTATTATGGTAAATGTTTAGGGTCCACTTATGAGTGAGAACATGTGATACTCAGTTCTTTGTTTCTGTGACAAATCACTGAGTATTATAGACTCTAAATCGATCCAAGTTGCTGCGAAGTCCATAATTTTGTCCTACTTTATGGCTGAGTAATATTCCATCATATATGTACCATATTTTTTTTTAAATTCAGTCCAGTTTCAATGTGCAGCACGGTTGGTTCCATGTTTTTGCTATTGTAAATAGTGCTGTAATAGTGTAGGTATCTTTTTGGTAAAGTGATTTAAGTTTCTCCAAGTATACTCCCAGAAGGGGGATTGCTAGGTCATATGGTAGATCAATTTCTAATTATTTTAGGAATTGCCACACTGTTTTCCATAGAGGTTGAACTAGTTTGCATTCCCACCAACAGTGTAGAAGTGTTCCCTTTTCTCAGCATCCTCGTCAGCATCTATTATTTTTTGTTTCATTAATGATGGCCATTCTTACTGGAATTAGGTGGTATATTAATGTGGTTTTGATTTGCATTTCTCTGATGATTAGTTAGGCTGAGCATTTTTACATGTGTCTGTTGGGTGCTCGTATGTCTTCTCCTGAGAAATGTTTATTTATGTCTTTTGCCCACTTTTTAATGGGGCTGTTTGTTTTTTCCTTTAGCACGCTTGAGTTCCTTGTAGATCCTGGATGTTAGGCCTTTGTCAGATATGTAGTTGGAAAATTTTTTTCCCCATTCTCTGGGCTGTCTCCCTGCTCTCTTGATGGTTTGTTTTGCTTTGCAGAATCTTTTCAGTTTGATGAGGTCCCACCTGTCTATCTTATATCTTATGGCATGGACTTTTGGGGTTTTGATCAGAAATTAGTTGCCTATTCCAATTTCCCTAAGGATGTCTCCTGCATTTTCTGATTTTTAAAGTTTGGGGTTTTACATTTAAGTTTTTGATCCATTTGGAGTTCAGTTTTGTGTATGGTGATAGGTAGAGGCCCTGTTTCATTTTTCTGCATGTGGTCAGCCAGTTTTCCCACCACCATTTACTGAATAGGTTCTCCTCTCCTCAGTGGTTGTTGAAATCGAGGTTTTGCTTCCAGAATCTCTATCCTGTTCCATTGATCTCTATGTCTGTTCTTGTACCAATGCCAGATTTTTTCGATTATTGTAACCTTATAATAAAGTGTTTTTTTGTTTGTTTGTTTTTGAGTTGGAGTTTCACTCTGTTGCCCAGGCTGGAGTGCAGTGGCACACTCATGGCCACTGCAACCTCGACTTGCTGAATTCAGGTGATTCTTCCACCTCAGTCTTTCAAGTAGCTGGGACTACGGCATGCGTCACCAAACCTGGCTAATTTTTTGATTTATTGTAAAAATGAGGTCTCACCAAGTTGCCCAGGCTGGTCTTGAACCCATGGCCTTGGCCTCCCAAGGTGCTGGGATTATAGGCATGAGCCACCGTGCCTGGTTTAATAATAAAGTTTAATGTCTGGAAGTGTGGTACCTCCCACTTTGTTTCTTTTGCTAATAATTGTTTTGGCTATTTGTGGTTGTTTATGTTTCCATATGAATTTCAGTGTAGTTGTTTCCAGGTTTGAGAAGAAAAATGATGTTGGTGATTTAATGGATATAGCGTTGAATCTGTAGATTGCCTTTGGTAGAATGGACATCTTAACAATGTTGATTATTCCTATCCATGAGCATGGAATATTTTTCCATTTGTTTGTGTCATCTTTGACTTCTTTGAGCAGTTTTATAATTTTCCTTGTAACCATCTTTCACTTCTCTGGTTAGGATGATGGCCAAGGTATTTCATTTTTTTGTGGCTATTGTGAATGGGATTGTGCTTTTTATTTGGTTCTCTGCCTGTTTGTTGTTGGTGTATAAAAATGCGATTGTCTTTTGCATGTTTATTTTGTACCCTGAGACTATGCCAAAGTCTTTTATCAGTGCAAGAAGGTTTCTGACAGATTCTCTTGGATTTCTGAGGTATAGGATCATATTGCAAACAAAGAGGGATAATTTCATTTCTGCTTTTCCTATTTGGATACCCCTGATTTCCTTCTCTTGTCTGATTGCTCTAGCTAGGACTTCCAACACTATGTTGAACAGAAGGCGTGAGAATCGGCAGCCCTGTCTTGTTCTGGTTTTCAGGGGAAATGCTTCCAATTTCTGTCCATTTAGCAATATGTTCTCTGTGAATTTATCATAGGTGGCTCTTACTATTTTGAAGTATGGTCCCTCTATGTCTAGGTGTTCAAGGGTTCAAGTAGGGATGCTGGGTTTTATCAAAAGCTTTTTCTGCATCTAATGATATAATCATGCGGTTCTTGCTCTTACATCTGTTGATGTATTTAGTTACATTTATGGTCTTGTGGATGGTGAACCAGCCTAGCATCCCAGAGATGAAGCATACTTGGTCATGGTGGATGATTTTTGAGATTTGTTGTTAAATCTGATTTGCTAGAATCTTGTTGAGAATTTTTGCATCTATGTTCATCAGGGATATTGGCTTGTAGTTCTCTTTCTTTGTTGGATCTCTATCCGGTTTGGGTATCAGTGTGATGTTAGTTTCATAAAATGATTTAGGGAGACTTCTGTCTTTCTCGATTGCCTGGAATACTTTCAACAGGATTGGTATTAGCACCTTCTAGTATGTTTTGTGGAATTCCCCTGGTAATCCATCTGGTCCAGGGTACATTTTTAGGCCTTGTCTGCACAAAAAAATTGAAAGTTTGCTTCTTGTATAAGAATCTCTGGATTATTTCAAGATCATATGTGCCATAACTTTGATTTGAAGTCATAAACCTATGTTTTTGGTACAAGAGAAGAACAACTGCCTAAAGAACTATTTAGATCCTCTTTCTTCCACCTTACTTCATGGAAAAAAAAGGAACCCTAATAGTTCCTTCTTTGATTTTCTCAAATAACATCTGTGTCTGAAAATTTAATAATATTTACAGTAATAGAGACTTAAAGCTTTTAAATCGTTAACTATAATAAATATCCCATGTATACAAAGCATCCTGACTTGTAATTATTACAATATGTAGAAGGATGCAATTCAAATACATCAAGACAGATAAATTTATATTTAGAATAAATAATACGTGACTATTTGAAAGGGAAATCAAAATTAGACCTCCCACTTCATAAAATGCATCTAAATAAATGCCAAATGAATTATAATACTAAATCATAAACTAAATACTATATTAAATGTTATATATAATATTGAGTCATAAAACAATTAAAAATAACATGAAAGGAGAGTTTTTTTCTAAGTAGAAAGGCAAAGAAAAAAGACATAAGAAAAAAATATATTTGAATGAAGGCTAACTTTTTTTTTTTTATGAGTTGGAGTCTCACTCTGTCGCCCAGACTGGAGTGCAGTGGCCGCTCCCAGCCACTGCAGCCTCGACCTGCTGGAGTCTGGTGATACTTCCGCCTCAGCCTTCCAAGTAGCTGGAACTACAGGCGCACGCTACCACGCTTGGCTAATTTTTTGTTTTATTATAGAGATGAGGTCTCACCAAGTTGCCCAGGCGGGTCTCAAACCCGCGGGCTCAGGCAATCCACTCACCTCAGCCTCCCAAAGGCACGGGATTACAGGCTGAGCCACTGAACCTGGCTTAACATCTTCTATACATGACCAATAATTAGAGAAAAATGTGAAAGCTTGGGCATATGTATTATACAAAGGAGTTAGCATCTATAATGCATAAAGAATCCTTAGCATGTAATAAAAGGATGAATGACCTTACAAAAAGTAAGCCACAAACATGAATAAAAGAAATTAACAGAACTAATAAACATAAAAAGTAACCAAGTCAACTTCACTAGTATTCAGAAAAATACATATTAAAAGAGCAAAATTGAAATTTTATACCTATCAAATTGGCCTGTCCTGTGTACTTAAACACAGAAAAAATTGTTCTATTTCAACACAGTGGGAAAAACTAGCTGTGTTGGACTTCTAGAAAGATGACATGTTGACTTCCTTCAACACGTTTCTTCTAAAAGGGATTTTTAAGAGCAAATTTTTTTTAATTGTTTTGAGTTGGAGTCTCACTCTGTCACCCAGACAGCAATGCAGTGGCACACTTCCAGTCACCACAGCCTTGACCTGCTGGGCACCGATGATCCTTCCGCCTCAGACTTCCAAGTAACCAGAACTACAGGCGCGCTAATTTTACCCAGCTAATTTTTGATTTATTGTAGAGACGAAGTCTCACTAAGTTGCCTGGGTGGGTCAAGAACCCACGGGCTCAGGCAATCCACTCATCTGGGCCTCCCAAAGTGCTGGGATTACAAACTGAGCTACCGAACCCAGTTCAAATTTATCTATTTTTAATGAAAGCTTCTAAACATAAAAAATAGAATAATACAGTGAAGCCCCCAAGTACTCATCAACTGTATTCAACATTTATCAAGATTCTAAGATAATTTTTATCAAAAACTTTTTATGACTTTGTGAACCAATAATCTCGAGTGTGATGCAAGTATATATCAGAAGATTGTGTGTAAATGATTCAGCCCTGTACTTCAACTTCTAGCATATTATCCTAAGACAATAATCTAAGATTTGAATAATGATTTGTGTTAGAAGTGTTAAGGACAGCAATATAAAATAGTTTAGAAGTTTACTTTTTCTATAGAATATTATCGCTATTTGCAAAATAAGGCAAAAAAAAAAATAGTTGCTCTGCTTTAAAAAAAAAAAAAAGAGTTGGTCCTCAGTCCAAATCATGAACTCTAAAAGCCCTGTTCTCTGCACAACTTTTCCTGGTAGCTAACAGGTATTTAGCTCACAGATGGGATAGGCACAGGGCTTGATTATTTGACACATATTCACATCCTTAGGAAAGCTCTGAGGTTGGTGCTATGGTTACCCCAGTTTTCCATATGAGGATAAGTAAATGGCTCACCATTAACACGATGAGGTCATGTTAGCGTCTGGGCATCTGGGCTCTAGAGTTCCCATGTTTGAGCACTTCAACAGTTACTGTGAGGCTAAAATAAAATCATAGAATTGTTTAAAAATGAATAAGTGAATCATGAAAACAGAATGATGAGTCCTAAAAACATGCCCATTAT
Source organism: Carlito syrichta (assembly GCF_000164805.1). NCBI lineage: Eukaryota > Metazoa > Chordata > Mammalia > Primates > Tarsiidae > Carlito > Carlito syrichta. Next base: position 922,993 of record NW_007260597.1, read on the forward strand.
TTAATTTACTTTGTGTTGTTTTTTTCAACAAGGTACTTATTTTCTTATAATTGGACTTTAATATTGTCTTAGTTAAAGCACATGTCCTAAACATGTTTGCAAAGATCCTGATAAGCAGAAAAAATGATCTCAGCTCTTGGATAAAACTGAACTTCCTTATAAGATTTTTTTATTACTGTTACTCATATATTTGTATAATACAATAAAATACAGTTACAAAAAGCCTCACAAAACAAATATGTGACTGAAAAATAATTTTACACCAACTATTTTGTAACTACCTCCAGGCTAAAAAGTAGAGATTTACCAATTATTCCAAAGTCCTTTCCAGGTACTCCTCCTCAATTATAACTCTTTTCTTTTCCCATAAATAACCATTATGGGAAATAAACTTATCTTTATAGTAATCATTTTAAATGGTTTTTATCACCCAAATGTGCATCGCTAGGCACTTTAGTCTATATTAATATGATATATATTTTAAGGCTTTCTTAATCTGCAGGCTTTCTCTGCATTCTTTTTTTCTTACAATTTATAAGCATAATATTATTCTTAAAATCATCCTTTAGAGGTAGTGACAGGTTCTGCCTGTAAATAAACGCTGCTTTTAAACATGAGTAGTTATTCTGTGTTCAAAGATGCATAAATCAAACACACTTTAAACTTCAACAAATAACTCTTAATTTCAGGTCCCCTAAAGTGACTATTTCTCAATCTTATTTATTTTCATGCAAATTGCGAGAGGAAAGCTTTTTCTTGAAATTAAATGTAAAAACTTGCTATATTTTAAGAACGAAAAATCATCGAAGAGATAAAGTGGGGCTATCTGGAATCTTCTAGTTATAGGTAACAGGAGTTCACTGAGGTTAGCTAAAAGACAAAGGCATATTTGTTACAACGACCCAAGACAAATCAAAACCTTTCACTGAGTGGGCTATCGATAACAGAGTGATCTAGGCCAGTGCATCACAAATCAATGTACGTGCAATTCATCTTAGGAATTTATGGAAATTCAGATTCTGATTCAGTAGAGCAGTGGTGTAGCCAGAATTCCTTAACTTCTAATGACCCCCAAGGTGAGACTGATACAGCTGGCCCATGGAATACTCTTTGAGTTGTAAGAAATCACTCATCAATCGTGGCTTGCTGGATGGTGCCACGTTTATTGCTACATATGCACCTGCTATGCTTGGGTCAGAAAGTAGAAGGAAATAGATTATGTGTGCAAGTGGGGTGGAAAGCACATAAAACAATAGGCATCCATTGCAAGATACCAAGTGGAAACCTAAAGAAATTATGTTTCTATAGAGCACAGAGACATGGGATGAAACAACTACCAAGCCTCTGGAGAAATCACACCTGGAAATAATCAGCCTTCCCCTTCCAGCTCGACCTAACATCTTTCCAATGTCCTTATACACATCCTCACCCCTGAATCCTCTCTGTCATTCTATGAAATGAAGTTCATGATAACAATGAGAATCTGCCTTGAGGGATCAGATAAATCTGTTCTATTGCTTCCCCTATAAATGGAATTATCATTCCTTACATTTTGTAAGTGAGGTAGAAAGTTAAAAGCATAAAGCATGCTGGGAAGTCCTGAGTTTATTATTTAATCTTAACTCTGTCTCCTAATTAACTGTGTATTGTTAAATGAAGTAACACCCAGGCTTGGAAATTACCAAGCAGGTGTTTAAAAAACATCAGTAAGCATTTCTGCTATAGTTTAATTAGTGTTCTAATACATTTTACAATGCAGTCATCATTATTTCTTCTTTATTTGTTGTTGATATATTGCATAATGCATCTTATAAAAATATCCCTACCAAGTTTCAGAATATATGGCTGCATGCAAGGAAAAAAATGTTACAAATGTGTGTTCTTATAAACACACAAATTATATACAAATATATAAAACAGCTTGTAATCTAGGCTTAATGCTTATTTGCATATGATAAAATAAACTTGTAAATATTTATATTTGTCCAATTCTATTTACTGTGTTGCAGTATGATACATCATACAGTAAGAAGGATGAACCATAGTTATTCCCACTGTCATCAGGGATCTATTTAGTAATTAAAATGAAATATCCACTGCCCCACCCCACCCTAACAACCTCCTTCCCCCACATCGTTTGGCTGAACATTTTTATCTAGATGGAAATCAGGTTACAGGAGGGTCAGCCTTGGAAAGGTGATACAAGGGCATCTCAAACCAGAGGAAAAGGAAGAAGTCAGGGACCGTCCCATCACTGCCTTTGTTACAGGGCTACTTGGAGGCTGACTGTGTACATATAAGCCTCAGGTCCTTTGTAGAACAGTCTGTCTAGTTATACCTCCTCTTTAACTTCTGCACCTTTGAGTTACTTGGCTATAGCATTTGGGTCAGCTAAGTCAACTTGAGAATAGTTCCTCTCTCAATAAAACAAAATCCACAATCTTCAAGATTTATCTTTTTTAAAAATTAGCAAATGGTAGAAAGTGTTGTGATGAGCATCCTGCAAGGTTCACAAGCTCTAAGGTTCACAGCTCTGAGGATCACAGGTTCTGCCCCATTCCATTCCTTATCTTGAGATAATCAATATTTCAGATCTGACACAACTTCACAGACTCTCTGTCTAACCCTTGTGCTCAAGCTCCCAGCCCATCTCACTGTGGCATTGGCTGTATGTGTAAAACACAAAGATGAAAATTCAGAAGAAGTACAATTTAATGTAGTAATATTTTTGCATTAGATTAATCAAACATTTCTCATGGCTTTCTTTTATTTAAAAGTGTTCATTGTTCTGATAATAAAAATAAAGATTATTGTAAACAGTTATGGAAGATCAAAAAGTATAAAGAAAATTACAATGATGTATAATCTAAACCTCCCCCCCAATTTAGGCATAACTAGATTCCCTCTAGCATGTGTATTCTTTTTTTTTTTTGAGTTGTAGTCTCACTCTGTCGCCCAGACTGGAGTGTAGTGGCCGCTCCTGGCCACTGCAGCCTTGACCTGCTGGGCTCCAGCGATCCTTCCGCCTCAGCCTTCCCAGTAGCCGGAATTACAGGTGTGCGCTTCCACGCCCGGCTAATTTTTTTATTTATTGTAGAGATGAGGTCTCGCCTGCCCAGGCAGGTCTCGAACCCGTGGGCTCAGGCAATCCACTCACCTCAGCCTCCCAAAGGCGCAGGATTACAGGCTGAGCCACCGAGCCTGGCTAGCACGTGTATTCTTAAAGGAGGGAGGATTGCATTCAAAAAGGCAATGTCTCCTTAGGGAGAAATAAAATATACGTTAAAATGAATTTAATAAATTAATTAAAAGTAACTTAAATTGAATATATGTTTTCTCCTGGTGTGGTGCTGATAGTGAACAAAGTTTGAAAAATACTGTTCCAGTATATATATTTAAAAGCCAGAAGCCCAAATTGCAAATTTAGTAATTATTTGTTAGATACCTGTCACGTCTGAGATAAGGAACTGAGTACTCAGGGAAGTCTAAAAGAGAAAGAACCTTGTCCTCAACAAGGAGATCCAGAACCTAAACTTGACACTTGACCAAATGGATGTAGTAGATACCAACAGATTATTCCACCCAACAACCAAAGAATATACATTCTACTCATCACCACATGGAACATACTCCAAGATCGATCACATCCTTGGCCATAAATCAAGCATAAATAAGTTCATAAGGATGAAATCTTGCCGTGCGCATTCTCAGATCACAGTGGAATAAAAATAAATACAAAACCAACAGCATTTCCCCAAAGCCCACAGAGACATGGACTCTAAACAGCATGATGCTGAACAATGAATGGGTCAATGCTGAAATCAGAGAAGAAATTGAAAGATTCCTGGAAACAAATGAAAATGAAGAAACATCTTACCCAAACTTCTGGGATGCCATGTAATCAGTTTTAAGAGGGGAATTTATATCTCTATGAGCACACATCAAGAAAATGGAAAGATCACAAGTGAAGAGCCTAACAAATCACCTAAGGGAACTGGAAAGAAAAGAAAACCAAAACCCCAACTTTAGCAGAAGAATCCAAATCACAAAAATAAGAGCCCAAATACAGGACATGGAAGACAAAAATATTATAGAAAACATCAACAAAACAAAAAGCTGGTTCTTTGAAAGAATTTACAAGACTGATGGGCCCCTAGCCAGAATGACCAAGAAAAAGAGAAAAAGCCCAAATAAACACAATCAGAAATACACAAGATCAAATCACAACTGACCCCAAAGAAAATCAAAGGATTATCAGAGATTACTATGTATACCTCTATGGAAACAAACTTGATAACCTAGATGAAATGGAGGACTTTTTGATATCACACAACCTCCCCATGTTAAAATAAGAAGACATTGAGACACCAAATAGACCAATAACCCAGGAAATTGACTCTGTCATATGAAAACTACCTACCAAAAAAAGCCCTGGACCAGATGGCTTTCCAGCAGAATTCTACAAAACATACAAGGAGGAGCTGATACCAATCTTATTGAAAGTATTCCAGGCAATTGAGAAAGATGAAATTCTCCCCAAATCATTTTACGAAGCTAAGATTACACTGATACCCAAACTAGGTAAAGATCTAACAAAGAAAGAGAACTACAGGCCAATATCCTTTATGAACATAGATGCAAAAATTCTCAACAAGATTCTAGCAAATCGGATCCAAAAACACACCTCAAAAATCATCCACCATGACCAAGTAGGCTTCATCCCTAGGATGCAGGGCTGGTTCAACATTCACAAGACCATAAATGTCATTAAATATGACAACAGATGTAAAAACAAGAACCACATGATTATCATTAGATGCAGAAAAAGCTTTTCATAAAATCCAGCATCCCTTCATGATAAAAACCCTCAAACACCTAGGTATAGAAGGAACATACCTCAAAATAGTAAGCACCATCTACAACAAACACACAGCTAACATATTGCTAAATGGACAGAAACTAGAAACATTTCCTCTGAAAACTGCAACAAGACAAGGCTGCCCACTCTTACCCCTCTTGCTCAATATGGCATTGGAAGTTCTAGCTCAGGCAAGAGAAGAAAATCAGGGGTATCCAAATAGGGAAAAGAGGAAGTCAAGTTATCTCTCTTTGCTGATGATATGATCCTATACTTTGAAAATTCAAAAAGAATTTGTCAAAAACCTGCTTGCAGTGATAATTCTCAGGGTACAAAATAAATGTGCAAAAGACAGTTGCATTTCTATACACCAACAACAAGCAGGCAGAGACCCAAATAAAAAGCACGATCCCATTCACAATAGCCACCAAAAAAGCGAAATACCTCAGCATCTTCCTAACCAGAGAAGTGAAAGACCTTTACAATGAGAATTACAAAACACTACTCAAAGAAATCCAAGAAGACACAAACAAATGAAAAAATATTCCATGCTCATGGATAGGAAGAATCAATATTGCTAAGATGTCCATCCTACCAAAGGCCATCTACAGATTCAACACAATACCCATTAAATTATCAACATCATTCTTCTCAGACCTGAAAATGACAATACAGATATTCATATGGAAACATAAACGACTATGAATAGCCAAAACAATCCTTAGTGAAAGAAACAAAGCAGGAGGTATCACACTTCCAGACTTCAAACTTTGCTATAAGGCTACAGCAATCAAAACAGCCTGATATTGGTACAAAAACAGGCATATAGACCAATGGAAGAGGATAGAGATTTCAGAAGCAAAACCTCAATTCCTCAACCAATTCATCTTTGACAAAGCCTCCAACAACAACCACTGGGGAGAGGAGAACCTATTAAGTAAATGGTGCTGGGAAAGCTGACTGACCACATGCAGAAGATTGAAACAAGACCTCTACCTATCACCATACACAAAAATTAACTCTAAATGGATCAAAGACCTATACGTAAAACCTCAAACTATAAGAATCTTAGAAAGCTCAGGAGACACCCTTATGGAAATTGGAACTGGGAACCAATTCCTACTCAGAACCCTAAAGGTTAATATATTAAGAAATAAGATAGACAAGTGGGACCTCATCAAATTAACAAGTTTCTGCAAAGCAAAGGAAACCATTAAGAGAACAGGGAGACAGGCCACAGAATGGGAAAAAATATTTGCCAACTGTATATCTAACCAAGGCCTAACATCTAAGATTCACAAGGAACTCAAATACGCCAAAAGGAAAAAAACAAACAGCCCTTTTAAAAAGTGGGCAAAAGACATGAATAGACACTTCTCAAAAGAAGATATATGAGCAGCCAATAGACTCATGAAAAAGTGTTCAGCCTCACTCATCATCAGAGAAATGCAAATCAAAACCACACTGAGATACCACCTAACCCTTGTAAGAATGGCCATCATTAATAAAACAAACAACAACAGATGCTGGTGAGGATGTGGAGAAAAAGGAACGCTTCTACACTGCTGGTGGGAATGCAGACTAGTACAACCTCTTTGGAAGACAGTGTGGCAATTTCTGAAAGAGCTAGAAATTGACCTTCCATATGACCCAGCAATCCCTCTATTGGGAATATACCCAGAGGAACTCAAATTATTCTATGAAAAAGATACCTGCACACATATGTTTGTTGCAGCTCTACTCACAATAGCAAAAACATGGAACCAACTGTGTTGCCCATCGAAGCTGTACTGGATTTAAGAAAATGTGGTACATATACACAATGGAATATTATTCAGCTATAAAGGACAAATATATGGACTTTGCAGCAACGTGGATGATTTGGAGTCAATCATACTCAGTGATTTATCACAAAAACAATGAACTGAGTTCTATATGTTCTCACTCACAAGATGAACTTGAACAATTATAATGCTATAAGAAAACAATTGGCAATAGTGGAAAACTATCAGGGGAGAGGGGGTGGGATTGGCAGTTGAGGGAAACTGCTAGGGGAGGGAAGGGTATACCTCATCAACAAGGGTACCTGCATGATCAATGTTTATATACCTAACCCTGAATTGTATCCCACATCTTTATAATTAAAAAAAAAGATACTTCTGATTTTCCTTCTATAACTGAAAGAAAAAAAATGGTTTTAAAAAAGTACATGTGTTATTATACCTACTTGTAGAAGCCCAGTGATATGTCAGCCCCAGCTGAGGTAATTTTCATAAATCAATTATGTCACCAAGGACCTAGCTTGTTCCATCTTTTTCTTCTTTCATGATGGCTCATCATCCTGTTCTGCAATACAGATTGAGTAAATTGTAAAAGAATGGATAGTCACAAGTTTATTTATCATAGTCAAGAAAGACTAAGCCTCTAAGTTCTGGCCTTTCTTGATGGACCTCATTTTTGTTGCTGCTACCCAGACAGTAAACCTCCATCTTTTCCAGTGGAAAAGAAAAAAACCTTTTCCTTGGCAAAAAAGACAGCCTTTTCCCAAGTACCAGCAGCTCCTCCCTCATGCCACCTCTATCAGTAATTAGATCACACACCCTTCTCTAAATCAATTGTTAACCAAGAATGAAGTTTTCAAAACTGGGTTAAGCAAAACATCTCAGGTACATTCGCTCTCTTTTTTTAAATTTAAAAAAAAAAAAGATTTTTAATTTTGTATCTGCAAAGCTATTGAGTTGAATCGACAAGTTTACATACAAAAAAGTATATAAGGACAAATGTTTGAGAATTTACCAAATAAATGCTACAATACACAGTTTATATTTATCATCCAAAGAAATAATAATCAGCCGGAAATAACAAAATTTTACATGACACAGTATAAACATGTCTGAAAAGAAACAAATTATACAATTCATAAGAATAAAGAATACTAGAAAAATGTACCTGATTCCTATAGACTTTTTAAATTGTGAGTTGCTCTTTTTGCAACTCATGAATGCGTTTTAATAAATGCTCAAGCTCATAGTGTTAAGAATTGAATACATTATTCTTTTTGAAAGTATTTTATTTCAAAATTGTATTTAGCTTATCCTTTAAAAGATTGTTGCAATAAAATTTTGACATAAAGATAAAATCAAGTGAAATAACTGTAAGAAGAAAGCTCATTTAAAAGACGAGGGAAATAATTTTACTGTAAAACTGGGCTTATTTAACAGAAGTTAAAATTTTATTTTTAAACTTTGTTGTAATTGACTATACCAACGTCTGATATTGAAAATATAGATATTCACAGGGGTAAAGAAAATCCAAAATTAGTGGTGTTAATTCATAGTATTTAGTTTTTTAAGTGAATTTATTTATTACAGCATACATGTGGAATAACATACAAATTACATGACTACAAGTCAATTCATTTTTTCTCATAAAATGAGCCCACCCTTGTAACCAGTACCTGGAACATTATCAGCTCTTATCAACCCTGACATCCTTCCCAGTCACAACCTTCCAATGGTAATTATTACATAATGTCCAACACCACAGGTTAGCTTTGAGTTTTAAAACTGGATATAGATAAAATTTTATATAATATACTCCTTTGCTTCTGGGCACTTTTATTCAATATTATGTTTGTGAGATTTACCTATGCTATAAGTACTTTAGATTGTTCTTATCACTGTATAGTATTATATAATGTAATGTGTAATAATGTAAAAATACTATTTGTCTATTTAATGATGCAGGGCGTTGGAGGTGTTTCTAACTTTTGGCTGTTTCGAATAGTGCTGCTTTGCATATTTTTCTACCTATCTTTTCTAGAATATATAGGCACATTTCAATGTATCCCTAGGCACAGGATTTCTAGGTAGAGGGAGATGCACATATTCAAACAATTTTATCAAGTGTCTGAATCCATTTAAAAACCAATCCATAATCCAGTGTACGGTAGCTCTCACCTGTAATCCCAATGCTTTGGAAGGTTGAGGTGGGCAGATTGCTTGAGCATAGTAGTTTAAGACCAGCCTGGGCAAAATAGTAAAACCTTGTCTCTACAAAATTTTTTTTAAAAATAGTCAGGTGTGGTGGCATGCGCCTGTAGTCCCATCTGCTCAGGATGCTGAGAAAGAAAAATCACTTAAACCCAGGAGGTCAAGTCTGCTGTGAGCCACCATCGTCATGATTTGGGCAACGAGTAAGACTCTGATTCACTAGATAGATAGATAGATAGATAGATAGATAGATAGATAGATAGATAGATAGATAGATAGATGAACTATTGGCAATGACAGATTCATTTGTCCTGCATCCTTACTAACACTTGATATTGTCATAGTTGTTCATTTTAGCCATAAATCTCTTATTGTGGTTTTAATTTGCATTTCCCCAATGACTAATAAAGTTGAGTATTTTCATAGGTGTGTAGACTATTTTCATAGACTCTTTTGTTAGGTGCCTGTTCAAGTCTTGGATGGCAATGAGTTTTCATCTCTCATGCTCAGAATAAGTTGTTGCTTGCTGCTAGCTTGAGTCCTAATTTAAGATATTTCTGAGGTGATACCAGGGTTAATTTGGAAAGAGGTCTATGATAGATTGATGATTTCAGTTATGAGTGGGGAAAAGAAGATGTTGTGCATTTGCAAGCCTTGATGTGGATCCTTATAAAACAGAATGCAGAAAAGTAAAATAATAATTTTTAAAGCTTCCCTTTGAGGGATGATTTTAAATTTCTAGAAATGCATTTTAGTGTTATTAAAGAGAATAGTGGAGATGATTTTAAAATTGTCCTTTCCTGTGCTCCTTAAAAAGTACTTAGTTGGTAGTCAATAGCTTTGTGATTCATCCTTCTATAATGCATTAATAGAAATATGTTACCATCAAATAATAAGATTGAAACCATTTCTTACTCATTTTTGTTCCGGTACCTGATATGGTATCTATATATACCAATATTTGGTATAGTATCTGGAAAATTATAGTTCCTCAAATATTTTAAAAATAAAATAAATGCGGCAATAGAATATGAAATACTAAGGCCAGTCTTCTACTAGTTAGAGTCTTTTAATTTTTTTAAATTTATTTTTGATCAAAGGAAAACCAAAAGTTAGAGACTGTTAGAGACCAGAAGACTTCTGCCAATTTCTGTCAACTTACTGATATGTCACCTTTAGTGTTAAGCCTATCACCTTTTCAACTCAATTAATTATAATAGAATAAAACTGGGTAAGATTAATTAACCCAATAAATATTAGCAGACACTAAATCCTGAAGAAGAATTTTTAAAAAACATTTTCTCTACAATGGCAGATTTCACATTGTATTTGTGAAGACAAATAGCTGACAGGTACCTAAAACGTAATTGTCCAATAATAAACTATTTTTTAAAACCGCAGCAAACTTGCCTTCTCTCTTGAATTTTTCAGCTGAGCTACTTTATTTCCTTAGATATTTAGACACTTTGAAATCAGTCTCTTATCCTATCTCTCCTTTAAACCCCACATTTAATTAGCTACCAATTTATTTCTGGAAATTCCTTCCCAGTCTGTTCACTGTTCTCAGTACTAATGTCACCACTTTAGTTCAAAGCTTTTTTTTTTACCTCACACACAGATTTACACAGCTTCCTTGTCTTTTATTCTTGTCATGACACGTTTCTTACTCCAATGTGTTTTCTACAACATCATTCAAACAATATTATATTATTAGAAGTAATCTAGTGGTACTTATGTGGTATGTAGGCTACTATGGCGAGGCCCAGGCCTTAGACATGGTGGGTGATGATATTATATGTCTTCATTGATCCTGATGCAGTGTGCTGCTGGGACTCCATTTCACTTAGTATATTTCCTTCTTTTTAGCCGTCAGAGCTCTATGTCATCTGCAACATACTTCCTTCTCTGCTCACTGTCCCCAACCCTCTCATCTACTCTCTTTCTGCTCACTGTATCCCATTTGCACTGGCTTTCTTTCTTTTTGTTTTTTGTTTTTTTTTTTTTTTGAGTTGGAGTCTCACTCAGTCGCCCAGACTGGAGTGCAGTGGCCGCTCCCGGCCACCGCAGCCTCGACCTGCTGGGCTCCGGCGACCCTTCCGCCTCAGCCTTCCGAGCAGCCGGAATTACGGGCGCGCGCTACCACGCCCCGCTAATTTTTTGATTTATTGTAGAGATGAGGTCTCGCTGCCCAGGCGGGTCTCGAACCCGCCGGCTCAGGCAATCCACTCACCTCAGCCTCCCAAAGGCGCGGGATTACAGGCTGAGCCACCGAGCCCGGCTGCACTGGCTTTCTTGCTAGTCCCTTGACAAAGCAATTATGTGTCTGTTATTGTTCTTCATATTTCCCCTGATATTGGCATGACTCACTCTTTCATTATATTCCTGTGTCAGCTGAAATGTCACCTTCTCAAAAAGGCCTTCTCAGGTGACCCTATTTTAAATTGCTTTCACTCCCTCTCAGCTCCTTACAATGCACTCACTTCTTAATTCATAGCTGTTATCAACACCTGGTACATTATATCTATTGTCTCTTTTCTCCTCTTTCATATCAGAATGGTAGTTCTATGAGGGCAGGGCTTGTTGTGTTCCATAAACTGCTATATTTCTAGCACTTAGAGAAGGTTTGGTCACAGTAGTTGTTCAATACATGTTATCAGATGAGTGAATCAATAGATTGATTGGGCAATGATGGTAAAGATGAGCTCAGGGATACTCATTACAGTGCTGATGACATGCTGGTGAGGAAATGAGAGGCGGAGCTAAATGAGATAAAATGTCCTATTTTAACTACATATTTGATAGTGTCTGACTCTGATAAATCTAGGAATATCAATATTAGTGTGCTATTTAGAATTTTGAAGTAATATGAACAAGCCTATTTAAATGATCAAAAGTAGCTGATTCTGTGTAGTTGGGAAAGTAATGGAGTAGAACTGGATGTGGTGGTTTCATTTTTGTTACTTTGATTTCTTTATGATATGAATTTTTTTGACATTGCTTTTTAGTTTAAAGTCCCCGAGATTTGTGCTCGCTTCTGCAGCACATATACTAAACTTGGAACAATACAGTGAAGATTAGCATGGCCCCTGTACAAGGATGACATGTAAATTTGTGAAGCATTCCGTATTTTTTAAAAAAGATTCAAATAAGCACCTTGTCTCTTCTTACCACCATGACCCATTTGCAAAAATAATATGTAAGAAGTATAAGGGTAGCCGGACTCGGTGGCTCAGCCTGCAATCCCGCGCCTTTGGGAGGCTGAGGCGAGTGGATTGCCTTAGCCTGCGGGTTGGAGACCCGCCTGGGCAGGCGAAACCTCATCTCTACAATAAATTTTTAAAAAATTAGCCGGGCGTGGTAGTGCGCGCCTGTAATTCTGGCTACTGGGAAGTCTGAGGCGGAAGGATCGCCGGAGCCCAGTAGGCAAGGCTGCGGTGGCCGGGTGTGGCCACTGCACTCCAGTCTGGGCAACAGAGTGAGACTCCAACTCAAAAAAAAAAGTATAAGGTTTTACGTTTAAGTCTTTGATCCATTTAGAGTTGATTATTGTGTATAACGATAGGTAGGGTTCTTGTTTCAATTTTCTGCATGTGATCAGCCAGTTCTCCCAGCACCATTTACTGAATAGATTCCCCTCTCCTTAGCGGTTGTTGTTGGAGGTTTTGTCAAAGATGAGTTGGTTGAAAAAAATGAGGCTTTGATTCTGGAATCTCTATCCTGTTCCATCAGTCTATATGCCAGTTCTTGTACCAATATCAGGCTGTTTTGATTATTGTAGCCTTATAGTAAAGTTTGAAGTCTGGAAGTATGATACCTCCTGCTTTGTTTCTTTTGCTAAGGATTGTTTTGGCTATTCATAGTGTTTTATGTTTCCATATGAATTTCTGTATTGTCATTTCCAGGTCTGAGAAGAATGATGTTGGTAATTTAATGGACATTGCGTTGAATCTGTAGATTGCCTTTGGCAGGATGGACATCTTACCGATGTTGATTCTTCCTATCTATGAGCATGGAATATTTATCCATCTGTTTGTGTCTTCTTGGATTTCTTTGAGCAGTGTTTTATAGTTCTCATTGTAAAGATCTTTCACTTCTGTGGTTAGGAAGATGATGAGGTATTTCTTTTCTTTTTTTATGTGGCTATTGTGAATGGGATTGTGCTTTTCATTTGGTTCTCTGTCTGCTTGTTGTTGGTGTATAAGAACGCAGTTATTTATTTTGTACCCTGAGACTTTGCCAAACCTCAAACTATAAGAATCTTAGAAAATGCAGGAGACACCCTTATGGAAATTGGAACTGGCAACCAATTCCTGATCAAAACTCTAAGTGCCCATACCATAAGAAATAAGACAGGCAAGTGGGACCTCATCAAACTGATGAACTTCTGCAAAGCAAAAGAAACCATCAAGAGAACAGGGAGACAGCCCACAGAATGGGAAAAATTATTTGCCAACTGTATATCTAACCAAGGCCTAACAACTAGGATCTACAAGGAACTCAAATGCGCCGAAAAGAAAACAAAGAGCCCCATTAAAAAGTGGGAAAAAGACATGAATAGACACTTCTCAAAAGAAGATATATGGGCAGCCAACAGACACATGAAAAAGTGCTTAGCCTCACTCATCATCAGAAAGAAATGCAAATCAAAACCACATTGAGATACCACCTAACCCCTGTAAGAATGGTCATCATTAATAAAACAAACAACAACAGATGCTGGTGAGGATGTGGAGAAAAAGGAACGTTTCTACACTGCTGGTGGAAATGTAGACTAGTACAACCTCTTTGGAAGACAGTGTAGCAATTTCTGAAAAAACTAGAAATTGACCTTCCTTATGACCCAGCAATCCCTCTATTGGGAATATACCCAGAGGAACTCAAATCATTCCACATGAAAGATAGCTGTACATGCATGTTTGTTGCAGCTTTATTCATGATAGTGAAACCATGGAACCAACAATGCTGCCCATCGAAGCTGGCTGGATAAAAAATGTGGTACATATACACAGTGGAGTATTATGCAGTCATAAAGAAGGACAAACATTTGGACTTCACAGCAACTTGGATGGATTTAAAGTCTATCATACTCAGTGATCTATCACAGAAACCAAGGACAAAGTGCCACATGTTCTCACTCACAAGTGTACCTTGAACAGTTATCATAAGAAAGGAATTGGTAGTAGTGGGAAACTTCCAGGGGAGTAGCAAAAACATGAAACCAATCATGCTGCCCATAGAAGCTTGCCTGGATAAAAAAATGTGGTACATATACACAATGGAATATTATGCAGTCATAAAGAAGGATAAACATATGGACTTCACAGAAACTTAGATGGATTTAGAGTCTATCATACTCAGTGATCTATCACAGAAAAAAAACAGAGTGCCATATGTTCTCACTTATAAGCAGACCTTGAACAATTATCATAATACTATAAGAAAGGGATTGGCAAGAGTGGGAAACTGATAGGGAAGTGGGGAGTGGGATTAACAGTTGAGGGAATCTTCCAGGGGATGGAGGGCACACCCCATCAACAAAGGTACCTGTATAATGAATATTTGTATACCTAACCCTGAATTGTACCCCACATCTTTAAAAAATTTTAAAAAAAGAAATATAAGGAAGGCCAAAGACCTTACTTGAAATACCTAATAGACTACATTACAAAGGGACACTATAAAATATTTTAAGGAAAAAAGGAGCAATTGAGTATCTGCCATATTAATTATTATAAGGTGCACGAGTAAAGAGAACAAATAAAAGCAGAAATACAGGCTAAATTGGTGAAGTAATTTCGCATTATCCCCTGCAAGACTTTGGCACTGAAGTTGAGGGCCTGGCATAAATCCATTTAATTCAGTTTTTGAATCCTTTCTTTTGTAAGCCTCCACAATCATACCTATTGAGCAAGTTGCCAAGATAGCTTGTAAATAATCCTAATTATTTAAGTATCCTAATTATTTAAGATGATCCAGGGCATAATCTTGTCAATGGGCATAAGCAACCCGTAACTATGGTGAAAAAAGAAAAGCAGTTACATAGAAATATAAACTGAAGTTCATGAAATCAGAAACTTGAAGAGAGGGTCTAGTCTTAGTATCAATGGTGCTGACGATAATAAAGCAATTTAGTAGATGAGGCATGACAATCTATTTCATGAAATTGTTTCAAAAGGATTTCTGGGTTTGACAACTTGTTAAAAATAGGCTGGGGAACAACAGAACTAATATTTGGTCTTGAGGCTCCTCATTCCAGGAAGCTAAGGTCGATAAGTAAAAGCATGACACCACATAGAAATGTCACTCTGTGAAAACTAGATCTGAAATAGTCATTTATTTTGACATATATTGGAGACTAAAGAGTAACACTTGTTTGTTCAGTGTGCAACACATTATTGAATGATGTCAAACAATATAATATCAGAGTCGAATGCCAGCAAACCTCTTGACATACTTTTGATTATCAGGGAAGGAATTCAAGTACATATATGGTATGTGGCATATCTTTTTAAAAAGAGGCAAGTTGATCTGAAATTAAAATAATATCATGCAGTGGATAGTAGGAAGAGCAGTACAGAATACTTACTATAGCATGTTGAGAAATAGCTCGCATAATAACAAAAATTTTGGATGAAGATTTAACTCAATGGATATGCAAAACTATGTTTTCCTACCCTCTCTATAATTACAAATGAAAGATATCTTGAAGATTTTTTAATGGGAGCATTGTCTCACGTAGCCAGAGGGTACCAGCACAGAAAGGCAGTGGCATATAGTTGATAATAGTTTAATGCATGGACATTATTTTTGAGTTGATGTATTGGTCATCCCATATACAATTAGTTGTGTGTAAGTTTCAATTTGTGCTTATCTGGAATGCTGTTGTTTCTATAGAGTAAGCTGATTGACCTATTTATCAACTAAGTGTAGAAAAGCTATTGTGCTTTATGACCTCTGCAGTTATGTCCATCCATGTTAATGAACCATGAAGGAGGGTTTAAAAACCCATTAAAATAGCAGTGCACTGCATACCTGAATGACAAGGCCTACTCTGTAATAAATGACCAAGGCCTCAAATATTGAAAATCCCTTTGTAGCAAACAGGCCAAAATAGCTGAAGGGTGTATTTTAGCTGTTGTAAACAACCAGTTTAATATTCGAAGCTCATTATTTTATGAATTACTCTTACCAAGAATTTAGAAATATATGTTTTTAGAGCTATAGATTATTTGGCTCAAGCTCACTTATTTTACAAAATTAAAAATTAGTGAATGGGAATAACTTCCTAAAGGCGGGACATACCTCCCATCCTCTCTCCTGAGGTGTAGGGAAAGTTATATCATATCATGCAGCTTCTGTCTTCCTTACTCATCTTCTCTTGTGTGCTAAATGAAGCCAGGGACCCAAATCCTCCTAATATGTCCCTTTGCACTCTTAGACCCCACATCTAAGCTTTCCCTTTGCTTTTAACTATGACTTCACGATCTTCAATGCAACATGTAGAGGTATAGAGTGTAGTGATAAAAGAAAATTTGTACTGAGTTCTTAGTCAGAGTGTTCCCTATCTCGTATGAGATTTTCAGCAGAGGATAAATATCTCATAGCTCTGCTGTTGGCATAGAGAGACTCACCTAGTATGTTCATTGCCCCTCTCAATTTAGTAGAAAAGTTTATTTTGTGTAACTTTTTTCATTAGTAATAACAGAGGCATGTGTTCACATCAAACAATTCAAAAAAGCATAAAATGCAAAAACAAAAACAAAAAATTTATTTGGGGTAATTTTCCAGACTCTTACCACCCATCCCCAATCCCTGGAGTTGGCATGAACACTCAGATTCCTAATTTGTGTCCTCTCACTTTAGTCACCGTTTATTGAATCAGGGTTGACATGTGACCCAAGATAGGTCAATGAGATATTTTTGTTTTTGAAATCTGAAATATTAGCCTTTCCTGACTACTTGAAGTGAAAACGTGATCTTGGGTATGGAGGGACGTTCAAAATCGTCAATGTGCACATGGAAGCAAACAAAAAGCCAGTGCAGGTCTTAGAGAAGCAGAAGAGATTGGTGAAGATTCCTTGAGGAAAGAGAAAGATTTGGAGAATATAACTGACTTGATGCCCAACGGTTCTCCATTGCCTTGTTCCCATCACTCATGAGGCCCAATTATAATTGAAACTTTGACTTCATTTAGAGAATCCAGATTCTTATAATAAATTCACTTTTTATGCTTAAACTCACTCAGTAGCTTTCTGGTTTTTGCAATCATTACAACCTATGCAAAGAAATTCCCAGAATCCCTGTTATTCAATGATAACCAAAAATCTGTGTGTACACATTGAAATAGGATTATTGGGGCATATTATACATAATGTTTAGTGTCCTGCTTTATCTGCTTTATATATTGTGAAAATTTTTTCATGTTATTAAATATTCCCTTATGAAAACAATTTTAATGGTCTCAAAGTATTCCACTGTGTAATTAAGCAATAATTGATTTATTCAATTCTCCTTTGGGTATGTAGTTGCTTTTTAACTTTTTAGTATTCTAAATTACATTGAAATAAACATCCTGATCACATTCAGTCACTTAGGAAATATTCCTACAATTAACTTTGCTGATTCAAATAGAATGAGAACGTTTTAAATCTTTCCTAATATGCTGTCAAATTCCCTTAGAAAAATTGTACCAATTCATAGTGCCAACAGCACAGATTTTTGTTGAGGGGAAAAGGACCTGATATGAGAGAGGTTAGTAATGAATTGAGTTCCAAATATGTGACTGTGATTCAATGTGGAGTTATAGCTATAAAAAATGTATTATCAAAACTGTGACAATATAAATATAACCAAAAGATATCTATAGATAAGAACTGGCATTAGAAAATGGATGTTGCCTTAATACAGATATACTCAAAGTTGACTCCCAGCTCAGAGAGTTAACTCTGTATTTTGGTTCTTTGACTTGAAACTAGGGTTAATTATTCATACCTGAAAAATCCATAGCAGAGATTAAATGAGAAAATGATGCAATATACTGAATAGAGAAAGTAGCTCATTGTCAAAGTTCAGTTTTTGATATTGTATGAATAGACATTTAGGTAGAGATTTAAATCTTCTATAATAATTCCTGTGCTTTAGAACTCAACCAATTACTATTTTTATTTCAACATTTCTATATTTAATTAAGCCTAATTATTTTTTGCTGGAGAAAGTGTCAAGTAATTAATAGAGACTCTCTTTCTAGAAAATCTCTGAGACTTTGATGGAAGTAAAGGCTTTTGGTTAGCTGGTTAAGGTTTAGTCTTAAGTGAAGAACTTATGTGCATTTAATATCTGAGCAGTGTTGGGCATCATTTACTGAGTATTCACTTTATTAAAATTATATTTGTTGTGAGGCCTATGTTTCTGCCTTAGTCACTTTATTACATAATGGTTTCACTATTCATATGTGTATATTTTTCCTTCAAAACATGTGCTATCTTTCAGTGATCTATATTCAGCAGTAACAAAATATAATTCCACATCCAGGGTGGCAAGAATAAAAGTATTTCTCAAAAGTCTCAGGAAAAATGTTATTTTGGTGGGTTACATATATATCCCTTAACAGTTGTCAAAGCTAAGAAAATGAGATACTCTGATTGAGTTAGACCAAAGTCACATGATCTACTTTTAGGCTAAGTGAGGTAGATCAAGAGAAAAATCTAGATTTGTTGTGGTCCGAGTAACGCTTGGCTACTCTCCTTAATACCAATAAATCAAAGGGCAGGAAACTGGTAGAAAAAAGTTTATTTATGAGTTTGAATCCAGTGAGGTCTTTCTAAAATGGTTCAGCTCACCCTCCAGGATTTTACGGTTCACTTTTATAAATCCAGAGTTGTTAGTACCTATACATTAGCCACGTGACCAGCAGAGCATTGTATAGAACTTGAGTTTTAGCTGCATTTATCAATAGTGACATTTTTTGGTCCAGACTTCCTGATGCCAGATATCAGAGGTATTTCATAAATTTTATCAGTAGGGCCCGGCAGAAGAGTTAATCAACCTTGCCATAGAGTAAAGGGAGTTTACAAGGCCTAAGACATCAAGCATTATGCAAAAAGTTATACAAATCACAAAACTTATGATTACATTGACACAAAGATTATACAAATCACAAGGCTTACAATTACATTGATACTATATTATTCAAATTTATAACCACACAGAAAAAGGGAGTAAAAGGAGATTTGCATCTTTCAGTTGATTAGGAGTAGACTACAGGGAAGTCAAGAATCCCCTGAAGCTACTTACTGGGAGTGCACAGGAGATAAGGGGAAGCACCTTTTATTAGCTCTCAGGAATATTGTTCAGGAACGTGTAGGAGCCCTTGAGCCCTTGCCATCCCTTTCTCTAGGAGCTGCGACAATATAAACAGACATTAGCAGGTCTCTGCATCAGATTCAGCTATTGGAAGAAAACCGTATTATTGCTGAAGGGAAAAACCAGCAGATATCTATCCACTATATCTTACTAATATGGCTCGATTGGTAGTTTGTGTCAGATCCCTTAGTACTTTTCCACATTCCTGATTTTTTCTCCTCACAGACTAAATCAAGTCCTATGTCTCCTGTCTCCTAATTTTTCTATAGTCTCTTCTCTAAATCTGTTTATATGACTATAATTATGTCTTGTTTTGAGTACTGCAATAGTTTCCTACCTGACCTCCCTATAACAACTCTGACTTCCTTCCTGCCAATTTTCCATACTGTAGATAGAATCAGGTTTTTAAAAGCATATCGTGGGCAACCCCCTAGGGTCCCCTCCCACTGTCCTCTCAATAAATCCTGCTTTCACACTTAAAAAAAATAAAAAATTTAAAAATTTAAAAATAAAAGCATATCTGAGCTGCTAATTTTCTCAGTTAGCTTAAAATCCTTCCAAATCTTCCCATTACTCATAAAATGCAATCCCAAAACATGGCTGAAAAAGTTTTGTGTGGTTTGACTCCTCCCTGTCTCTCCAGACACTTTTGTACTTGTTAATTCTGTTTCATTCAGTCTGGTTTTTCTGTTCCTGTGATTTCACAATCTTAACACTGGAGTAGAAAGTTCACTTGTATCCTTACTTGCATCATCTTATTGAATCTGCAGGACACCTGAGGCTATTATTATCTCCATTTTCAAACTAGGAAAGTGAGGCAGACAAGGAAAGTTAATAAAGAGGTGGTGAGGCCAAGATTTGAACCCAGACAACCAACCCCGAAGCTTACATTTTTAACCATTCTACCATACTGCCTCTAACTCATCAGGTAATAACTGCTATATAGTAGTTCAAATAGTATTTATAATAGACATAGGAATACCTATTTTGCTCTCTAATTATCAGTGACTGGTATAATTCTGATATCATAGTAACTACTCAATGCTTATTTATTAAATAATATACAATGCATTTCTCTGTTTTAGAGGTGTTCTGCTGAACTTCCTTTTTCCTGTATTCACTCAAAAACTGGCCAATAAAGTGTTGTCTAAGGGACCTTAGAGAAAACTTGGGAATTCTCAGCTAGTTGCTTCTGGCCATCCTGACCCTGAATCACTCTCTCATTTTCTCCTCCTTTAATCAATTCCGTCCTCTAGTAGAAAACAAAGGCAGGTAGTTACCTTAAAACAGCGTTTCCCAAATGTTTTGTCACCTAAGATACTTTTTAAAAAAAATTTCATTCCTATTTACTATATTCATACAGTAGTCCCTTATCCCCAAAGATTTGTGTGTATGTTTTGAAGTGCAATTAAAGCTTAATTATTTTTCAAAATTGCATTAACCTATGAAAAGAAGTGCCCCAGGATTGTTGATCGTGATGAAATAAAAGCTGTTCTTATGCAGAACCAGGTGATTCCACCTAAAAGAAAATAGTCTAATAATGAAAATAATAGAAATTTTGCACACTTATTTTGTATCATGTACTATGCTAAGTATTTCACATGCATTATTTCACTTAATTATTGTAGCATCAATAGCACAGGTATTCTTATGATCTATTTTGAAGAAAAGCTAATTAAGACTTAAAGAGGCTGAATGTCTTGAAAGTCACCATGGAGAAGATGGGATTTGAACTTAGGTAGAACTGAACTCTTAACAATGATGTCATATAAACTCTCCCAATATGCAGCACCATATTTTTCTTAAATGTCACTGTTGCCATTAACTATTTGCATTAAACCTTTAAAATAACTGTAGGTAGCACACTGAAGTCCCAACATTAGCAATGACCTCAGGATGGAAACCACTCTCCCTATTGTCCTTTACAGAGTATACATCGGTGGTTTTAGGTTGTTCAGCATCTGTTATCTTTTATTTCTGATAACACCAGCCTGTTTTTTTTCCTTTTCCAACTACTCCACTGTGGCATGCTGTGGGATCAAAGTGCTATGCTGTATTCTGGGCAACAAGTGGGACTGAGCCCAGCCAAAGTCAATTATATTATTTCTGCTTGATATTTAACTCTTTAGATTAGTGATGGAGGGTAAAATAAATTACTCATCAGATTTACCCTGATGGAGACAGTTTGAACAATGCCATTGGTTAGTGCTATCTAGAAACCAAGAAATGTCCTCATTCATATCTTTTTAGAGAGAAAGTCATTCTTCTTTTCATTCTGTGAATTATCTATTTCCTTCCAATGGACTTGAGTGTGTGTGTGTGTGTGTGTGTGTGAGTGTGTGTGAGAAAGAATATGTGTATCTACAGTATCTTTCTGTGGGTGTAACCAAAAAAAAATCACTTAAATTTGCTTTCCATCTTGCTACTCTCTTTGTTCCTCAATTCTTCCTTTATGGTCAGTAAACTTTGTTTTCACTCTTCCCCCAAATGTAAGTTAGAAAGCAAAGGCAACAGAAAGATCTAACAGAATACTCACACACAAGAACTAACCAAAATTACTTAGTTGTGCTATATATGTCCTTATTTCCAGATTTCAGATTTATTAGTCAAAAGTAACAAGCTAGCTCGTATCTAAGGTCTAGTGTATGATTTTAGGATTTTAAACTGTGGAGGATTTCAAGTTTTCTTTTTAGGTCACTGTCAGGATACTACTCAGATTCTGAAAAGCAAGTGCAACATATTTAAAGCCTGATATGAGATTGTTGATTTGTCTCATTTCAAAACATAACTAGTTGACACAAACCAAATATTCTCAGCTCTAAAAAGACATGCTCCATTTTATGGAATTATATTTCAAACACTAACTTAAAAGTGCATTCATCAGAAAATCAACAAAATGCCACCTAGTGTGAAAAATGGCCACGGTTTGAAGCCAATTTTGCTCTATGAAATTTTAGGTTATATAGCCTTCTCAGCATGTGTCCATTTCTCCTGAGAATCAATTATCAGACACCAATTCAGTTTATTTTGCAATAATAATTAAACAATCATTTTATTCCTAAAAGACAAATTTTATATATTGTTGCTCATAATTTCACTGCAATACCTCTTTCCCTCGGTGGAGTTGTTTGACTTTAAAAACCAGTAGCATCGGTATAATCCTTAGAATCTAATAAAGATTCCATCAGTGTAAAATCATTATCCTTGGGCAGAAAGA
This sequence comes from Carlito syrichta, assembly GCF_000164805.1. NCBI lineage: Eukaryota > Metazoa > Chordata > Mammalia > Primates > Tarsiidae > Carlito > Carlito syrichta. Next base: position 945,422 of record NW_007260597.1, read on the forward strand.
GAACCAATTCAATTATGATGTTGGTTGAAAAATTGAAAGGCTTTTTAACTTGAGGGTGGAAAAGTTGTAGTACATATTAAAATGGTTAGTACAAAATTCGTGCATCTAGGCTAACAAATGCTAATATGTTCTTTTGTTACCCTCTAATTTATATGATTCATGTAAGCCTCCAGCCAGCGAAACTTGTACTAAATTTCATGTGCATTAAAAAATAGCAAAGCAATGAATTGTGAAGTTATTAACATTCGTGTCTACTTGCATTATTAAGCCATACACATCAAATCTGGTAGTACAGGGAGAGAAATGTCATAATGAAGTACAACGGCGTTTAATCAGGAGAATTTCTAAAGGTCATCAAAGCATCATATGAAACCCGTTCATGCGTAACTGCAATTTGAAATAAATATCCAATGTGGCACAATAAGCGTGAGTCTCATAAGTGTTCCATGTACTATTTCTGTTAATGAAGGGATTTACCATTCTAACATTGGAGATAAGCTTGATTCTGGTCCCAAATCATATATGTTGCTTCCTAAGCTAATTACAGTTTAACAAGGAGATAAGAGAGTGCTGGCACAAAGGATATTTGTCTGCTTATTTACCTTCTACCAGTGAGTAGATGACTGATGAACCCAGTACAAGCTTAAAAAGAGTTATGCGACTTTCATCATTTAGGGGAGCCATAGGCTGCACAGTTTAAGTGACAAATAATTTATTAATATTTTCTTATTCGTAATGGTGTTTTATGTGCTTCAGGACAAGTATTCACATTTTAATACTTAAAAGCTGCCATCATTTGACCCCTCTAAATATATTATATTAACATTCTAAAGACTAATATGCTTTCTCACTTTTCTGTGAGGCTTTAGTGTTGGTAGAATAACAAAGTAAATGCCTTTATTACTGTCTCATGTGAGATATAGTCATATGTCTTCTTTTTCAATATTTGCAGATTTTGCAATTGCTTTAAAGGCAATTATGGTGTGTGCAGTTGAAAAGATCAACAGGGAACTGCACCAAATTTAAGATGGTTAACGTAGACTTGTGCTTGGAACCACTGTTTACGGCAACTGTCGCTTTTTATCGCTGCCCTTCACACTTGAATTTGACCCTTGCAGTTATAACCAAAGAAAGCCTTCTTCACTTCTTTATAGACTCATGCCTGGCGAGGCCATCTTTTACTAATTCCCAAGAGACTCTGGGAACAGAACCCCATTAGTAAATAGGCTCCAGATTTCCTTCAAAACCTTAACTTGCTGCTCTTGTGTCCAGGAGCTCCCCTTCCTTCCTGTTCATCCCCTGCTTCCATCTCACACATTTGCTCTGTTTACTGCCAACACTGGTTCATGGGTTCTCTCTCCCTGCTGCCCAAATTCCAACTAAAGAGGCGAGATTCTTGAAGGATATTATTCAAAGATTATAAAAATTCTACAATTGGAGGCTAAATACATAAAGATGGATGTCTGAAGCAATGTTTTCTTTTTTTTTGAGTTGGAGTCTCACTCTGTCACCCAGACTGGAGTGCAGTGGCCGTTCCTAGCCACCGCAGCCTTGACCCGCTGGGCTCTGGCGATCCTTCTGCCTCAGCCCTCCAAGTAGCTGGAACTACGCCTGGTTAATTTTTTGATTTATTGTAGAGATAAGGTCTCGCCAAGTTTCCCGGGCTGGCAATCCACTCACCTCAGCCTCCCAAAGCGTAGGATTACAGGCTGAGCCATTGAGCCCTGCTTAAATTTTTTTTTTTTTTTGAGTTGGAGTCTCACTCTGTCACCCAGACTGGAGTGCAGTGGCCGTTCCTGGCCACTGCAGCCTCTACTTGCTGGGCTCTGGCGATCCTTCCACCTCAGCCTTCCAAGTAACTGGAACTACAGACATGCGCTACCACACCCAGGTAATTTTTTGATTTTCTGTAGAGATGAGGGCTTACCAAATTGGCCAGGTGGGTCTCGAACCCGTGGGCTCAGGCAATCCACTCTGGGATTACAAACTGAGCCACTGATCCTGGCTTGAAGCAATGTTTTTAATGAAATAAAACAATATTCAATTTTATTTCCTCCATTCAGTATATGTGTGTTGAACAGTCACTCTGCTCAGTGGTAAATACATCATATCATTAAAGTTTTCCTAAACGTTATTGAATATAACACACACACACACACACACACACACACACACACAAAAGGATATACATGTCATAACTCAAGAAGATAATGTGTTTTCTCAAAATAAACACACTCATGTAGCCAGCACCCATAGTTTAAAACAAAAAACAAAAAAACAGTATCAGTCTCCTCTCAGTTACCTTACCTACAAAGGATAACAACTATTCTGACTTTTAACAATAGTTTGGTTTGCCCATTTTTATATCTTTTATATATGGATTCACATGGCATATACTCTTTCATGTCTGATCTATGTTGCCAAACATTGGGAGATTCATCCATTTTGGGTGTAGTTGTCGACCATTCATTCTCCTTGCTGTGTAGCTTTCCATTATGTGAATGTATCACAGCTTAAATATACATCCTAGTTTGGGAAGACATTTTATTATTTTCCAATATGGAGGTATTACAAATGTTGCTGCTATAGACCATTGAGTATATGTCTTTTGTGAAACGTTTCAAAACATGTTATAATGAGTATAATCCTAAAAGTAGAATTACTGGATCATGGACTATAGTAGATACAAAAGCAGGAGTAATTTTAACAGGAGTGTCTGAGCTTAATCTCCTTAATGGCAACGTGATGTTTGAACTCAAATAAAATAGCAATTGAGGAAGCACTGTACTGTTAGTTATATTATTATTTTAATTGTCTGGAAACAGTATGAGACTGTAGCAAGAATTTGGTATAGAATTAGACTGAGTCCAAATACTGACTTTGTCAGTTTAGAAAAGTCATTGAGTTCTCTGTGCTTCATTTTCCTTACTTAAAAAATGGAGACAATAGAGCTTACCTCATAAGCAAGCTGTGAGAATTAAATAAGGTAACACATGTAAAGTACTTAGAAAAATGCCTAGGTTGTACTAAGTGCTCAACTGTTGGCCATTATTATTTGTACTATTAATGTGAATTCCAAAGGTAACTTCCCAGACTGCATACTTAAACAAAACAAAAAAAGCAATTATAATATTAGAGCTTATCATTATGATATAAGGTTACCTAATGGCAAACAGCTCCCTTATCGCTGACCTGCCTGCTGTCTCCTTTGCTGTGTACTTAATAACCCTGTTTTTCTACTCTAAAAAAAAAAGATTGTTTAACAACTAGATTTCATGAGAAATGTTAAATTACAGATGAGTTAATCAAATTTTGTATGAGTGAACACAATGTCTTTTGTTTTCCAGATCAAATTTCTTAAATATGCCCTCTGCACGTGACCTCATAAATGGAGTTCAGAAATCTCCTACTTGGTGAAGCCCTTTATTTTTTTTGTTGTTGTTTTTTTTAATCAATATTTTTTATTATGATGTTGTGGGGTACAGTTAAGGGTTAAGTATACAAATATGCTTCATTTAGGCCCCCTTGTTGA
>NW_007260597.1:949159-961885 GCF_000164805.1 Carlito syrichta
AGGTTCTTGCTATTGTGAACAATGCTGCGATAAACATTCGTGTGCAGGTATCTTTTTTAAGATATACCTGATTTGAGTTCTTCAGGTTATATTCCCAGTAGGGGGGTGGGAGTGTAAACTACTGCAACATCTGTGGAAAGCAGTATGGCAATACCTAAAAGCTCTAAACATCAACCTCCCAAGTGAAACCCTTTCTAAATCTCATGCTCTCATCCCCACTTCCCCCTCTCCTCTCTATATAATTTTTAACTTATATTTAATCTATTGTATTCTTAAATCACTTTACTACAGTTATATATACCTATATCAGTTCCCTGTTTTAAGCTGTGAGCTTCTAGAGTGCAGGATCTGTGTGTTCAACATAAAATAGGTATTTAGCAAGGTTTAATGGACTTAAAAAGATAACAGACCTTATTAATGTCCAGTAGCATTATCTTTCTCTACCTTATGTTACTAGTGGAATCCTTGGCCCTAAAAATTCTGGTGGGGTCACCACAATTAAGTAACTGAAGTTCATTTAACAGAAATTTAAAATGTATGATAAGTAAGAAAAAAACAAAAACATTTGGCAATTGGTTATAGTTGAAATCATGTTATAAACTTCAGGTACTGGTAAGACTTAAGTAGGATTGTGTAGACCAATTGTGGAAATGACTTATCATTGTAAAGTGAAAATGCATTCTAATATAGAAAAACAGTCTTAATATGGAATATCTGGATTGTAATTTACTTATAAGCACGTTCTGGTTTACTGTATGTGATGGAAAAAATTCTTAAATTGAACACAATTTTGGGGAAATAAATTTATACCCTTTAGTGTCCTAAAGTTACAGTGTGGTCTGAAATGTCTGAGAAGAGTGGTAAGTCATTATTCAATAGCTCTTAATTCTGCTAGACTGTACTCTATTGATATATGTGCATTTGTATACACACACTCAACCCTATAAAGAGCACACACAGGTCTCAGTCACTTTGGGTTGACAATATTGAAGACAACTGAGCTAGCAGATTCAGCGTGTTTGTGGTTTATTTGCTCTGTGGCACTGAGTATTGATTAATGACATAATAAATCTTTTTGAGACTTACTTTTCACTGCCAAAATACCCATCCTGAAATGAGAGCTACAAGCATGAGTAGAAGTGGTGAGATGCATGTCAAATAAGATAAGTTGGTCTGAGCTTGCGAGTGATGAATAAATGCTTTGGGGGAGTTACTTGCTAGTTTTTCCTCATCCATGCACTGTAAAATTGTTTTTCAAAGCCATCCTCTGATGATTTCATTAGTTCCCATTGTATTTATTTAGATTTAGAACTTTCTATGAAGCCCGTATAATCTTAGGGAATAATCTCAAAAGGTTGGCACTGTAATAGATGATTCCATCATTCTAGGTCTATCAATTTTACCTCAGTGGTATCAAAGGGCATCCTGTTATTAAAAACATAGGTGAGAATTTAGGAAGATACACACTCCAATCTTGCTTCTGTCTCTTGCTAGTTGTGTGACTTTGAACCAAATCTCAGTTTCCTTATTTATAAATGGAATTCTGCCACCATAGGACAATTAAGGGTTGTTATAGTATATGTAAGTCATCTAGGACAGTGACTTGTAAATGATTAAGATTTAATACATAGAAGGAAATATTTCAGTCCTTTCAAAAAGGGGAACAATTTATCCCAGCAACATTCCTTCCAAATAACTATTATTCGTGAATTATCTCTCACATAGTGGAGTGGTAGTAATGGCTTATATCCTTTATTACATACTCAAATATTTTAATTCTAAATAAAATGAACATTGACTGTTATTTAATACAGCAAATTATAAAATATCGTATTTATACAAGGACATAAAATCAGATAATTGGGAGTTAGCAAAATGACATTAAACCAAGTCCCAACCCTTAAAGTACTTAAAAGCTGGAACATTGGTTCTCAATCAAATTCATGCTGCCCTTCAGGGGTATTTGGCAATGTATGGAGACATTTTTGGTTGCCACACTACAGAAAAAGATGGTGCTGATGGCATATAGTGGGTAAAGACTAGAAATCCTGCTACACAATCTGCAATGCACAGAATAGCTCCCAACAACCAAAATCTATTCATCCTAAAATGTCAGTAGTACCTAGATAGAGAAATTCTAGACTACATGAAATAATAACACAAAGTGAATTACATAGCAGCTATTTACAAAGGTAAAAACAAAATCTGATTATAATTATGATGGCCACTAACATGATTGAGCCCTATTATATATCTATATGCCTCAACCCATTTACTTCTCTTTATTACCCTATGATGTGGGGGTATGATTATTAAATCCATTCTGCAAATGAGGGAACTGAGTCACTAGAAGATTATGCTAATTGCTGAGGTCACAAAGTTAGTATGTACAAACTGACCTCAAAAGCCTACCGTCTTAACCATTATGCCAATTGTGCCAAGCCTGCTGGAAACTCTTCGAATAGGAAAGGCAATTTTTATGAGATGAGGAATCTAAAGATCTGGAATAGAGTTTCACTGTGGCTATAACCTCACAAAGCTTCAGTTCCCAAAGATATAAAATTCAGATTTTGCCAATTGAACAGTCTTTTTTTTAATTCTTTAGCTTTAAAATTATATTATTCTTGTATTAAGCAGATATTATTCTTTCAACAAAGTTTTGAGTTCCTACATAATAGGATGTTGGTTATATCTGGGTGCTTGGAAAAACACAGAAAAGATATTATTCTGTGTGACATAAAAAAATAAAATAAAATAAGGTTCCTGGACTCAAAGACTTTATATACTCAAGTAATAGACCAAGTTTTGTTAGGGGACTTAACTTACAGAGAAATAGCTATAATTGACTAGGACATGACATGTCATTTTCTTAATCAAGAAATTGAGGACTTGAACATTTGAATAATATCACTGAAGTAGTTCAGAAAAGACCACCCAAAATATACCTCTGATATGCTGTGTCCATCAAACTGATAGAACTTGAAAAACAGCAAATGCAAGGAGGGATTTTTTCTGAGTCCCCTTATCTGACAGGACTTAATTTGTCCCCTCCCTGAAGCCTCATCAACCAGGAAAGATTAACCACCAAAGGAAAGGAGACTAAGGTTGATACCTTCTCTTCTCCCAGATAGATTTTGTCACAGGTTAGCTCCTATTATTCTGACAGTTTCTTCTTGAGACAATTTTGATTAACTGAGAGAAACTTTATCTGCATAACAATATAACATTTGTTCATCATGTATTTCCTCCTCTCATCCTCCCATCCCGGTTGCCACCTCCCCAAAGAAAACTTAATCTCCTATCTGGGTACTGTAAGAACCTCAGTCATCTGGCTTCGAGATTCACATTGTAAGGAACTCCCCTGCATATCAATATAATTAAACTGTTTTTTTTCTCCTGTTAATCTGTCTACTGTTAGTTTATTCTATAGATTTAGTTATCTCACCTTTGGAAGGTAAACATGAAGTTTCTATCTGCCCTATATCACCAATGAGGTAGATCAAATTGTATTATTTGTATTTTATTCTATTTATTTTTATTTACTTTTTTTTTTTGAGTTGGAGTCTCTGTCACCCAGGCTAGAACGCAGTGACATGCTCCTGGCTACCGCAGCCTTGAACTGCTGGGCTCAGGCAATGCATCCGCCTCTGTCTTCCAAGTAACCAGAACTACAGGTGTGTGCTACCACGCCCCGCTGATTTTTTTTATTTATTGTAGGGAAGAGGTCTCACCATGTTGCCCAGGCTGGTCTCAAACCCGTGGGCTCAGGCAATACTCTCACCTCGGTCGCCCAAAGTGCTGGGATTATAGGTTTGAGTCACCATGCCCAGGCATTTGTATTTTAAATAGTTAAAAATTTGAATTTAGAATGATAAGATTCTTTGTGGTATGGAGTCACATTCTAGCTGCTATAAGGGAATAATTTTAAGTCAGTACCTGAGGTCAAAATAGTGCCAGATTGTGCCCATTCCAATTTACCTTTGAAAATTCCATAAATGGATTTTTCTGGCAAGATGGTGACGGAAAAGGTCAGACTGTGAGAGTCTCTGCAAAAGCGAGTACCTGTAAAGACTCTGCATGAATGGGTGTATGCTGGTGGGTCAGTGAAAGTCCGACTGAGGGGATACTTGGGTTCATACACCTGGGGCTGTACTCCAGAGGTGGTTGCAACCCCCACCACCCCCGAAATTGGAGCCACCAGCGAGCAGGATCATCTGCTGTCCTTTGGGTTCTACTGAGAAAAGGCATCAGAATACTGCTGATGCTCATCACCACCTGGTGCCTGGTCCACACCATCACCTGTGACAGCAAAGTGGCTAGAGCCCCCAGATCCGTAGAGAGACAGAGCAGGTCCAGGAGAGCTGGAGAGGAGTCCCACCACTGATGAGGAGAGGCCTACCAGGACCATTTTCTCAGAGACCTGCATTGCCCCATCCAACTCCACCCAGTCTCCAACCTGGGACCTAAAGTTTATCTCATCAAACTCGGAAAGACAGATGCCCCTCCCCCACTCAGGAACAGGCACAGACACATCAGATCTGAGTGGGAGACTTGACAACAGGTAGCAAGCCAGGTGAGTCCAGATCTGATCCACCTTCCTCCCACAGTAGTCTGTGGTGCTTCTGAACCATACTGAGAGTAATTGTATCAACCTGTGCTGCTGAGAGCAGAGGGGAGTAGCTGGAGACCAGAGCTAAGAGGAAGTTGAAGTTACAGGAAACTCAGAGCAAGTTTTGTTTTTTTTTTGTTTTTGTTTGTTTTGCTTTTTTTTCTTTGTTTGTGTTTTTTGTTTTAGTTCTTTTTCCCCTCTTTGCTCTTTCTTTCTGTTTTTGAGTATGTTTTTGTACTTGCTTTGTTTCTATTATTTTATTGCTGGTTTTTTTAGGCTTCCTATTTATGTGTGGACAATTTTGAGGAAGAGTACATCAATAAGGGGGGGTTGTCAGTTTGTGTGTTTGTATGATTGTGTGTAGTTTTAAAAATCTCTTCTGTCTTTGTGTCTCTTTTCATTTGTTAGTTGGTACAGCAGTCTGTTTTCCCACTTCTTCTCTCTCTCCAACTTCCTGTCATGCCCCTCTTTCCTTTTTCCTATCTCATTTTTCTTTCAAGGGCAAATCTATATCCCCACTGCAAGTACAGATTGTAAGGTAGTGGAAAGAGGGTTCCAGGAGGCCCACACACCTATCAGCAGATACTGGTATCTGCAGATAGTTTCTGAATCACAGATACCAGATACTGGTATCTGCAGATAGTTTCTGAATCACAGTTCCCCCCTCAATTTAATCTCAAAACTGTAAAAATTACAACTCCCCCCACCCACAGTCCAGCTTCAGAATTGAACAAAGCCAGATCATCCATATAAAAAAGAATAGGAGATTGAGCAAACAGAAATAAAACCTACCCAAATCTACACAAATGAAGAAAAACCAAAGGAATACTGGTCTCACACAGATCCCTAGGAGGTCAGTCACTGAGAATACAGACTTCAGAATGCAAACAATGAAAAGTCTCAGAATGACTGGTCTCAAACCACAAACCCAGATATCAAGATATTAATAGAGAGAATAAATAGAATTGAAGAGAGACAAGAGGAAAGAATGAAGGAGTTGATTACTGAGAAAATAGCAATAAAGAATACAGTGAATGAAATAAATAACAAGATGATAAGCATGGAAAGCAGAATTAACCAAGCAGAAGAAAGAATCTCAGAGCTTGAGGACCAAAATATGGAACTAACTCAAACTGTTAAAAACATAGAAAACCTTAAAAAGACAACAAAACCACTGAGAGATGAGTGATTAATTCAAGAAGCTGAACCTAAGATTAATTTGGAATTCCTGAGACAGATAGACAGAGATCACCCTGAAACAAACATTCTTTGAAATTATCCAAGAAAACTTCCCTCATCTCATCAGGGATGTGACCATTCAAACACAAGAGATCCAGAAAACCCCTGCAAGAAAACAAATGAGAAGACCAACTCCTAGACACATAGTAATTCACCTACACTAAGTAGGTATAAAAGAAAAAATCCTAAAGGCAGCAAGAGAAAAAGATCATACTATCTACTGAAAAGACTAACCTGAATAGCAGCAGACTTATCTACAGAAACACTTCAGGCTAGGAGAGCTAGGAGTCCAACGCTCAAAGTTCTCAAGGATAAACAATTTCAACCAAGAATTACCTACCCAGCTAAACTAAGCTTCATCAATGATGGATAATTAAAATCCTTCTCAGGCAAATGCCTAAGAGCTTACTCTGCCTCCAGGTCAGCTGAACAAGAAATACTTAAAGTATTAAACACAGAAGAAAGGAAAAAAGAACAATAATGCTCTTCCCAAGAATGCAGGAAAAAGATTGAAAACACACATGAATCAGCCCCAAAATTTAAAAAACAACAACAAACAAACAAACAACAAAAACAGCAGCAACAACAACAAACTCTATAAGAACCTCATGGCAGGGATAAACTCTCACATTTCAGTAATTAGCCTGAATGTGAATGGACTAAATGCACCACTGAAAAGACATAGAATGGCAAAATGGATAAAATATCATGAGGTAACAATATATTACCTCCAAGAGACTCATCTCACCAGAAAGGACACTTACAGACTCAAAGTAAGAGGATGGAAAACAAAATTTCAAGCAAACAGAGCACAAAAGAAAGCAGGAGTCATGATCTTAATATCAAACAAAATATCCTTTAAGTTATCAAAAATGTAAAAAGATATGAATGGTCATTGCATAATGATAAAAGTTTCAATTCATCAACAAGAAATATCCATCCTAAACATATATGCACCCAACATAGAAGCACCAACTTGCATATAGCAGCTTCTAGGTAAACTTAAAAAAGATATTGGCTCTAATGCTATCATAACCAGGGGACTTAAATACCCCACTCACAACCCTAGACAGATCATCAAGACAAAAATTCAACAGGGAGATCTGGAACCTAAAGGTGTCACTTGACCAAATGGATTTAATTAATACCTACAGAACACTCCACCCAACAACCATAGGATATACATTCTACTCGTTACCACATGGAAGGTACTCTAAGATTGATCATATCCTCAGCCATAAATCAAGCATAAATAAAATCCATAAGATTGAAATATTGCCATACACCTACTCAGACAACAGTGGAATAAAAATAAATATCAACACCAACAAAGTTTCCCCAAAACCCACAAAGCATGACACTAAATAGCATGATGCTATACAACTCCTGGGTCAACATGGAAATCAAAACCGAGATTAAAAATACCTGGAAGCAAATGAAAATGAAGAAATATCTCACCAAAACTTCTGGGATGTCATGAAAAGAGTACTAAGAGGGAATTTCATATCTCTCCGAACACACATGAAGAAAATGGAAAAACCATAAGTTAACAGTCTAACAAATCACCTAAGGAAGCTGGAAAAGTAAGACCACCAAAACCTCAACTTTAGCAGAAGAATCCAGATCACCAAAATAAAAGCCCAAATCCAGGACATAGAAGACAAAAAGATAATACCAAAATATCAATGAAACAAAAAACTGGTTCTTTGAAGGATAAACAAGATTGATGGACCCTGAGCTAGGCTGACCAAGAAAAAGAGAGAAAAAAAAACAAATAAACACAATCAGAAATGCCAAGGATCAAGTCACAACTGACCCTGAAGAAATACAAAAGATTATCAAAGACTACTAGGTATACTTACACGGAAACAAACTTGAAAACCTAAATGAAGTGGAGGACTTTGGCCATTGCCTTGCTAGACTCCAGTGTGGCTATGTGCTCTTTAAGCTGTCACCATGCTTCCTTGCTTTGGTCCCCTCCCCACCTTAGGAAGGTGAATCTTCTCTCTCTCTCTCTAATTTACTTCTAAATAAACTATATTTTCTAATCCAAAAGAAAACAAACAAAGAAATGGAGGACTTTCTTACATCACACAACCTCCCCAGGTTGAAACAAGAAGAAATAGAGACCCTAAATAGATCTATAGCAATCCAGGAAATTGACTATGTCATAAGAAAACTACCTACAAAAAAAAAAGCCCTGGGTCAGATATCTTTCCAGCAGAATTCTACAAAACATACAAGGAGGAACTGATGCCAATCCTATTGAAAGTATTCCAGGCAATTGAGAAAGATGGAACTCTCCCCAAATCATTTTATGATGTTAACATCACATTGATACCCAAACCAGATAAAGATCTAACAAAGAAAGAGACTGCAGGTCAATATCCTTGAGGAACATGCTAAAATGTTAAAATTTTAAATACATGCTAAAATTCTCAACAAGATCCTAGCAAACAGTATCCAATAATACATCTCAAAAATCTTCACCACAACCAAGTAGACTTCATTCCCAGGATGCAGGGTTGGTTCAACATTCACAAGACCATAAACATAATTAAGTACATCAACAGATGTAAACAAAAGAACAATAATGCTCTTCCCAAGAATGCAGGAAAAAGATTGAAAACACACATGAATCAGCCCCAAAATTAAAAAAAAGGACAACAAACAAATAAGCAAACACACACAAAAAAACAGCAGCAACAACAATAAACTCTATAAGCCCCTCATGGCAGGGATAAACTCTCATATCTCAGTAATTAGCCTGAATGTGAATGTACTAAATGCACCACTGAAAAGATATAGAATGGCAAAATGAATAAAATATCATGAGGCAACAATATATTACCTCCAAGAGACTTATCTCACCAGAAAGGACACTTACAGACTCAAAGTAAGTGATGATAATATCATTAGACTTGGAAAAAGCCTTTGATAAAATCCAGCACCCTTCTTGTTAAAAACCCTCGAACATCTAGGCATAGATGGAACATACCTCAAAATAGTAAGAACTGTCTATGAGAAACCCACAGCCAGCATACTACTAAACAGACAGAAATTGGAGCCATTTCCCCTGAAAACCAGAACAAGACAAGGATGCCCATTCTCATCCATCTTTTTCAGCATAGTTTTGGAAGTCCTAGCTAGAGAAATCAGACAAGAGAAGGAGATCAGGGGTATCTAAATAGGAAAAGAGGAAGTCAAGTTATTGCTCTTTGCAGATGACGTGATGCTATACCTCAAAATCCCAAGAGAATCTGTCAAAAACCTCCCTGCATTGATAAAGTACTTTGGCAAAGTCTCAGGGTATAAAATAAATGTGCAAAATATAGTAGCATTTCTATTCACCAACAATAAACAAACAGTAAACAAACCCAAATAAACAATAAACAAACCCAAATGAAAAGCACAGTCCCATTCACAATAGCCACACACATACACACAAAAAAAGAAATACCTTGGCATCTTCCTAACCAGAGAGGTGAAAGACTTTTACAACAAAAACTACAAAACACTGCTCAAAGATGGCACAAATGGAAAAATATTCCATTCTCGTGGATTGGAAGAATCAACATTGTTAAGATGTCCATCCTACCCAAGGCAGTCTACGGATTCAATGCAATACCCAATAATTTACCAGCAGCATTCTTCTCAGACCTGGAAACAACAATACAGGAATTCATATGGAAACATAAACAACCATGAATAGCCAAAGCAGTCCTCAGCAAAAAAAAAGCAAGGTGGGAAGTATTATAATAATAACTTTATTATAAAACTACAATAATCAAAACAGCCTGGTATTAGTACAAGATCAGGCATATAGACCAATGGAACAGGATAGAGATTCCAGAAGCAAAACCTCAATTTCTCAACCAATTCTTCTTCAATAAAGCCTCCACCAGCAACCACTGGGGAGAGGAGAACCTATTCATTAAATGGTGCTGGGAAAACTGGCAGACCACATGCAGAAGATTAAAATAAGACCTCTACCTATCACCATACACAAGAATCATCTCTAAATTGATCAAAAACCTAAACATAAACCTCAAACTATAAGAACATTTGAAAACTTAGGTGACACCCTTATGGAAATTGAAACTGGCAACTAATTCCTGATCAAAACCCCAGGTGTCCATGTCATAAAAGATAAAATAGACAAGTGGGACCTCATAAAACAGATAAGCTTCTGCAAAGCCAGAGAAACCATTAAGAGAGTAGGGAGACAGCCCACAGACTAGGAAAAAATATTTGCCAATTGTATGTTTGACAAAGGCCTAACATTCAGAATCTACGAGGAACTCAAATGTGCTGAAAAGAAAAAAACAAACAGCCCTATTGCAAAATTGGCAAAAGATATGACTAGACATTTTCTAAAAGAAGACATATGAGCAGCCAACAGATACATGAAAAAATGCTCAGTCTCACTAGTCAACAAAGAAATGCAAATAAAACTACACTGAGATACTGCCTAACTTCAGTTAGTATGACTATCATCAATAACTCAAAAAACAACAAATGCTGGAGAGGATGCAGGAAAAGGGAACACTTTTACACTGTTGGTGGGAGTGTAAACTATACTACCTCTGTAGAAAACAGTTTGGCAATTCCTAAAAGATCTAAAAATCGACCTTCCATATGACCCCACAATCCCCCTACTGGGAATATGCCCAGAGGAACTCAAATCACTCTAGGAAAAAGATACCTGCACACATATGTTTATTGAAGAATTGTTCACAATTGCAAAACCATGGAACCAACTATGCTGCCCGTCAAAAGAGGACTGGATAAAAAAATGTGGTACATATACACAATGGAATAGTTCACAGCCATAAAGAAGTACAAAATTATGAACTTCATAGCAACTTGAAGAGTTTATAATAGAGTCTATAATGCTGAGTGATCTATCACAGAAACAAAGAACTGAGTATTACATGTTCTCACTCGTAAATGGACCTTGAACAATTATTGTAATACTATAAGAAAAGGATTGGCAGTAATAGAAAACTGCTGTGGAGGGGTGGTGGGGGAGGCAGGATTGGCAGTAGTGGGAATCTGCCAGGCGGAGGGGGCATACCTCATCAACAAGGGTATCTGCATAATGAACATTTGTATACCTAACCCTGAATTGTACCCTACATCTTTACAATAGAAACTTTTTAAAAAAGAAAATTCCATTAGCATCCCATAAAATGCAAGCTACTTGACATGTTGCTTTTCTAAGGCTGCTATAACAAAGGGCCACAACTAGGAGGTGTAAAACAGCAGAAATTTATCATTTCACAGTTCTGGAGGATAGACATCCAAGAGCAAGTTTTCATCAGGGTCATGCTACCTCTGAAGACTCTGGTGAAAAATATATTCTTTTTTCGTCTTTGTATTAGTGGCTCTCAGCAATCTTTATTTTTCCCTAGTTCATAGGTATGCCACTCCAAGCCCTGAGTTCATCTTCCCATAGACTTCCTCTCTATGTATCTTCTCCTCTTTGTCTAGTGTGACCTTATCTTAACTAATTACATCTGCAAAGACCTGATTTTCAAACAAGGTATCATTCTGAAGTTCTTGGTGGCCATCAATTTGGAAAGACCCTTTCAAACCACTATACCTGGCATCCTGTATATAATTCTGTATGAAATAGGAATATTTACATGTACAATGTGCACGCTGAAAAGAGAATGAAGTTTTCAACACTTTGTCTTTAAACACTAGAATCAGCTGCAGTATCCTGAGATGCAAAACTAGTAATAGCTTAAAACATGAACTGATTCATATTAATATTCTTACCTCTTGCATGAGAAGTAGAATTATCTGTACTTTTTATTCTCTCTCTCTCTCTCTCTCTCTCTCTCTCTGTCTCTCTCTCTCTCTCTCTCTCTCTCTGGCACATAGTTAATCCTATTTAACTAAAATGGTATTTGATGTGCATTTCCTCAAGAAAAGATAATGATGGATCATTATAATTATTTTATCTTTTAGTGATTTTTCCTGTGTCTAAATGTTTCCTATTAAATGAATATTATTATTTTATATAGATCAAAATGTTCTAATCTTTACTTGGCAAATTTCAATTTTTTACTTTGTTGTCTCTCACAATTCTATCATAAAACTCTTTTCTAAAACTTTAGAATTATCACTATTAAAAAATATTTGTTATAAATGCTACCAGAGCTATATAAGATCTCATGATCTTAACATATATGAAAAATGTTTATAGAGTAAATTCATTAACTTCTGTATCAAGTGATGGTGAAAATATTAGGTAAATATGGTGCTTTAAAAAGTCATATACCAAAAACAATAAAAAATTAACCTAATACAAAAATGAAAAAGCAAACCAGAAGAAGTGCTTCTGGAATGACACAGTAAGATCCTCCAGAAATCTGCCTTTCCATAGCAGCAATAAGGATATGCACAAAAATAGTAAAATTCAACTTTTCCAGAACTCAGAAAATTTGTCAAAATCTTTCAACAGTAATAGAAATTTTTATTCAAGAAAAACAACTGAACTGACTCAGTAAGAATAGCAAAACATTATGGCATTTTACCTTGTTCTATTTACATCTTTCTACCCCAGCTGTTTAGCTGTTTGGTAACCTTGAAAATCAGCAACTTTGAAAACATGGTATATGAATACTACCAACCTGGAAAAAACAGGAATAGAATGGGTTTGGAGTTCCCCCTAAAATCACATTCCCAGAAAATTGTCACTATTTCTCTGAAAAAGCTTCAATTCCATAATTCTTCAATTTATTAGATCGACTCAGAACTTATCCCATTGGAAAAGACTTATTCCCAGAGTGCTTATTGAAACTAATCAGGCAGGGCTCGGTGGCTCAGCCTGTAATCCCATGCCTTTGAGAGGCTGAGGTGAGTGGATT
>NW_007260597.1:962045-965692 GCF_000164805.1 Carlito syrichta
GCTGTGGTGGCCAGGAGTGGCCACTGCACTCCAGTCTGGGTGACAGAGTAAGACGCCAACTCAAAAAAATAAATAATAATAAAAAAAAATCAGGAGCAATTGTATAACCTTGCAGCTGGTTGAGGCAGCAGTATTACTTTCAGTAAATAAGAAGCTGGCCAAGAAAAGTTAAAAAGAAAAACTGACAACTAATGGTATCAGGGGCTTTGAAAAGCTCTGCCATACTTTGGATCATCTTGAAGATCATACATATATGTAGCGCTGTGGATATTCTCAGAAAATACCTAAGAAGGCACTAGTCTTTCACCTTTGGCTGACCTTGAAGCGCTGTATGAAAAGGAAGTGAAGGTTAAGGCAGAGTTGCAAACTGCCAGGCTTTGAAGGTGTGCCCAACAAACACATACAGAGTTCCTTGAAAAAGGATGAGACTTGTTTGCCCAAGGCAGTGAAAAAAATATTTGTCCAATGATTAGCTGGCAACTAAGCTGATTGATCTGAGTCTCCAGTGGCAAATGACCAAAAAATACAGACTTTACATAAGTAGTCCAGGAAAGTCATTAAACAAAATGCTGCCATAACAACAATAACAACAACAGCAACAACAACAACAACAGCCAGAAACAACACAAATTCTGAGGGGAATATGAATATAATTCCTAGAGTTTGTCACATTAAATTATTTAAATTATCAACTGTTTAAGAAATATACAAAGCCGGGCTCGATGGCTCAGCCTGTAATCCCACGCCTTTGGGAGGCTGAGGTGAGTGGATTGCCTGAGCCCACAGGTTCGAGACCCACCTGGGCAGGCGAGACCTCATCTCTACAATAAATCAAAAAATAAGCCGGGTGTGGTAGCATGCACCTGTAACTCCGGCTACTCGGAAGGCTGAGGCGGAAGGATCGCTGGAGCCCAGCAGGTTGAGGCTGCGGTGGCCAGGAGCGGCCACTGCACTCCAGTCTGGGCGACAGAGTGAGACTCCAATTCAAAAAAAAAAAAAAAAAAGAAATATACAAAGCACAAAAAGAAACAGGTAAGTGGCCCAAAAGAGGAAATAGAGTAGTCAACAGAAACTTCCTGATACACTCCGACAAGATGGCAACGGGGCAACCTGGTCTATGAAACCCTCTGCAAAGGAGAATGCAGAGGGTCTCTGACTCTCTCCCCAGGGGCTGCGGACCCCAATGTCGGCAGCCTGCTCTTCACACAGAGCTTGGCCGTCGCCACTGCTGGGGCATCGCAGCGGTCTGGATAGCCACTGCGGCCTCAGACACAGCAGCCGCCGGTGCGGCTGGGGCCTCCGTGGTGGCCATGGCACATCACACCACCCGTGCCTGAGGCAATCCATGACTTCAGTCCTTGAAGCCCCTGCAGGCAAGATCTGCTGGGATCGCTGCCACCTCGCCTGCCACTTGATGTCCAGTCAGCCATGGATCTCCTCCCGTCTGCCCTGAGGAAGACTTCCATCTCCAGCCTCTGCCCGGCTCCTGTCCGGCCCCACCCCCTCTTGGGCGAGCAGCTGAGATAGCACCACCTGCTGGCGATTCAAGATAACAACACCGAAACGGGAGAAACAAACTTGAAAAACAGACACAGGCCAGATTTGAGTGATGAACTGAAGGTGATCTGAACTGTCCTACACAGCAGGTCAGGGGCAACAAACCCTAACTGAGAACAGTTTGAAAAGACAGCTAGAAATCAGACCTGAAAGGACATTGGACTTAAACAAAAGGCTCAGAGTGTGCTCGATTGGTTCTGTTAGTTTAATGACTTAATTCTATTCCTACTGTTTTTGTTCCTTTTTTTTCTTTTCCTCTTTCTTGTCTTCTCTTTTCTCGTCTCTATAAACCATATCTTTGTATAGAGGAACAGCACACCAATAAGGTGGTTGGTTACCTTGTATGTTAGCATCATTGTTTTATTTTTTTTTGTATGGGAGTTTGTTAGTCTGTGGCCATGGTCTATTGTTTTTATCTGTTTCAGTTTAGGTCTCTCTCTCTCCATTTGTTGGTACACTCGTCTGTTTCCTCCCTTACCCTCTCTCTCCACCCACTTCTTCCCCCAATGTCTGCTCCATTCTCTTCCCTCTGCTAACCACATTTTATTTCAGGGAGTAAACCTACAGCAAAACTACACGTACAGACTCCAAGGTAGTGGGAAGTGGGTTTCAGATTATCCATACACCTCTCAGCGAACACCAGGACTTGCAGATAGATTGTGAATCACAGCTACCCCCTTAAGTAAATCTCAAAACTGCAAAAAGGACCACCCCCAACCTACAGTACAACTTCAGAATTGAACAAAGTAAGAGGACATACATAAAGAATAGGAAATTGAACAAACAGAAGTAAAAGTAATCCCTCTACCCCTGAATAACAGAATTAAAGAAGACAGTGACATGGAGGGAAGGAAAAAGTAGGGAGGGGGAAAAACTGTACAAATGAAGAACAACCAAAAGAAGAATATAGGTATCACACATAGATCTCCCTGGGAGATCAGACACTGAGAAAACAGATTCCAGAACACAAACAATGAAGAGCCCCCAGAATGACTGGTCACATGCAACAAACCCAGACATCAAGATATTAATAGAGAGAATATAAAAAGTTGAAGAGAGACAAGAGGAAAATAGGAAGGAGCTGATGCTGATGTCAGAAATAACAGCAGTAAAGAATACTGTGGTGGAAATAAATAACAAACTAATAAGCATGGAAAACAGAATTAGCCAAGCAGAAGAAAGAATCTCAGAGCTCGAAGACCAAAACACAGAACTAACCCAAGCTGCCAAAGCATAGGAAAGAAGCTCAAAAAGACAGAACAAAACCTTCAAGAGATGAATGATCACTTCAAGAGATGGAACCTAAGAGTAATTGACCTTCCTGAGGCAGAGAGAGAAACAGAGGCCACACTGGAACAAACATTTCATTAAATCATTCAAGAAAGCTTCCCTCATCTAATCAATGATAAAAAATTCAAACACAAGAGATTCAGAAAACACCTGCAAGGCAACAAATGAGAAGACCAACTCCCAGACACATAATAATCAGCCTAAACAAAGTAGGTATAAAAGAAAAAATCCTAAAGGCTGTAAGAGAAAAAGGTCAGACTACCTACCAGGAAAGACCAATTAGAATAGCAGCAGATTTATCTACAGAAACCCTCCAGGCTAGGAGAGCTTGGAGCCCTATCTTCAAAGTTCTAAAATATAAACAATTTCAACTGAGAATAACCTACCCAGCCAAGCTAAGCTTCATCAGTGAGGGAGAATTGAAATCTTTCCCAGATATCCAATGCCTAAGAACCTACTCTGCCACAAGACCACCTCCACAAGAAACACTTAAGAAAGTATTGAACACAGGAGAAAAGGAAAAAAGAACAACATTCTTCAAAAGAGTACAGGCAAAAGATAAAAAAAAAATACACCTGATCCAACTCTAAAACCAAAAGAAAGACAACACACAAACAGGAAGAACAACTCTGTAAGAACATTATGATAGGGATCAACTCTCACATTTCAATAATTAGTTTGAATGTGAATGGACTAAGTGCACCACTGAAAAGACATAGAATGGCAAAATGGATAAAACATCACCAGGCAACAATCTATTGCCTTCAAGAGACTCACCTCACTAAAAAGGACACTCACAG
>NW_007260597.1:965858-967486 GCF_000164805.1 Carlito syrichta
GAGTCATGATCTTAATCTCAGACAAAATACCCTTTAAGCTATCAAAAATTAAAAAAGATACAGAAGTCCACTACATAATAGTAAAAAGTTCAATCCATCAACAAGAAATATCCATCCTAAACATATATACACTGAACATAGGAGCACCAACTTTCATAAAGCAGCTCCTAGTAAACTAAAAAAAGATATTAACTCCAATACCATCACAGCTGGGGACTTTAAGACCCCACTCACAACCCTAGACAGATTAGGACAAAAAAAATCAGCAAAGAGATCCGAAACCTCAATGTGACTCTTGATCAAATGGACTTAAAATTGACACCTACAGAACCCTCCATTCAAAGACCACAGAATACACATTCTACTCATCACCACATGGAACGTACTCTAAGATCGACCACATACTTGGTCATTAGTCAAGCATAAGCAAATTTAAAAGGTCTGAAATTTTACAATGCATCTTCTTGGACCACAGTGGAATAAAAATAATCATTCACACCAACAAGTTCCCCCCAAAACACACAAAGACATGGACACTAAACAGCATGATGCTAAACAACTCCTGGGTCAATAATGAAATCAAAACAGAGATTAAAAGATAGCTGGAAACAAATGAAAATGAATAAACATCTTATCAAAATCTCTGGGATGCCATGAAAGCTGTAGTAAGAGGGGAATTTATATCCCTAAAAATGCACATGAAGAAAATGGAAGGATCACAAATTAACAGCCTAAGAAGTCACCTAAGGAAGCTGGAAAAGAAAGATCACAAAAACCCTAATTTCAGCAGAAGACTCCAGATCACCAAAAATAAAAGCCCAAATCCAGGACATAGAACACAAAAAGATAATACAAAAAAAAAATCAATGAAACAAAAAGCTGGTTTTTCGAAAGGATAAACAAGATTGATGATCCCCTAGCTAGACTGACCAAGAAAAAGAGAGAAAAAGTCCAAATAAACACAATCAGAAACACAAAAGATGAAGTCACATCTGATCCTAAAGAAATACAAAAGATCATTAGAGACTACTATATGCACTTGTATGAAAACAAACTTGAAAACCTTTCTGAAATGGAGGACTTCCTGTCATCACATAACCTGCCTAGGTTGAAACAAGAAAAAATTGAGGCCCTAAAGAGACCCATAACAATCAAGGAAGCTGACCACATAATAAGAAAACTACCTACAAAAAAAAAAGCCCTGAACCAGAAGGCTTTCCAGCAGAATTCTACAAGACATTTAAGGAGGAGCTTATACCAATCCTACTGAAGGTATTCCAGGCTATTCAGAAAGATGGAACTCTCCCAAAATCATTTTACGATGCCACCATCACATTGATATCCAAGTCAGGTAAAGACCCAACAAAGAAAGAGAACTACAAACCAATATCTTTGATGACATAGATGCTAAAATTCTCAACAAAATCCTAGTGAACCAGATTCAACAACACATCTCAAAAATCATCCATCATGACCAAGTAGGCTTCAACCCTGGGATGCAAGTCTGGTTCAACATTCATAAAACCACAAAAATAATTAAATACATCAACAGATGTCAAAACAAAAACCACATGATTATATCATTAGATGCAGAAAAAGTTTTTGATAAAATCCAGCACCCCTGAGCT
>NW_007260597.1:967506-1009320 GCF_000164805.1 Carlito syrichta
TGAGAATCTGTCAAAAACCTCCTTACACTGATAAAGGACTTTGGCAAAGTCTCAGAATATAAAATAAATGTGGAAAAGATAATTGCATTTCTTTACATCAATAATCAACAAACAGAAACCCAAATAAAAAACACAATTCCATTCACAATAGCCGCCAAAAAAATGAAATACCTTGGCATCTTCCTAACCAGAAACGTGAAAGACCTTTACAATGAAAACTACAAAACACTGCTCAAAGAAGTCAAAGATGACACATACAAGTGGAAAAATATCCCGTGTTCATGGATTAGAAGAATCAACATTGTGAAGATGTCCATCCCACCTAAGGCAATCTACAGATTCAATGCAATACCCATCAAATTACCAGCAACATTCTTCTCAGACCTAGAAAAAACAACACAGGAATTAATATGGAAACACAAATGACCAAGAATAGCCAGAACAATCCTCAGCAAAAAACAAAACAAAAAAAACAAAAAACAAAGCAGGTGGTATCACATTACCAGACTTCAAACTTTGCTAAAAGGTATAATCATCAAAACAACTTGGTATTGATATAGGAACAGGCATATAGACCAATGATATAGAATTGAGATTCCAGAAGCAAAACCTCAACTTCTCAACCAACTCATTTTCAACAAAGCCTCCACCACCTACCACTAGGGAGAGGAGAACCTATTCAGTAAATGGTGCTGGGAAAACTGGCTGACCACATGCAGAAGATTGAAACAGGACCCCTATCTATCCCCATACACCAAAAATAACTCTAAATGGATCAGAAACCTAAATGTAAAACCTCAAACCATAAGAACCTTAGAAAATGAAGGACATACCCTCATGAAAATTGGAACTGGCATCCAATTCCTGAACAATCCGAAACCCACAGGCCATAAGAGATAAGATAGACAAGTGGGACCTCATTAAACTGACAAGCTTCTGCAAAGCCAAAGAAACCATCAAGAGAGCAGGGAGACAGCCTACAAACTGGGGAAAAGGATTTGCCAACTCCAGGTCTGACAAAGGCTTAACATCTTGGATCTACAAGGAACTCAAACGTGATGAAAAGAAAAAAACAAACAACCCCATTATGAAATGGGCAAAAGACATGAACAGACACATCTCAAAGGAAGACATCCAAGAAGCCAAAAGACACATAAAAAAATGTTCAACCTCACTAATCATCAAGGAGATGCAAATCAAAACCACACTGAGATACCACCTAATTCCAGTCAGAATGGCAATTATCAATAACTCAAAAAATAACAGTTGCTGGAGAGTGTGTGGCGAAAAGGGAACACTTCTATACTGTTGGTTGTAGTGCAAACAAGTGCAACCTCTGTGGGAAACAGTATGGCGTTTCCTAAAAGCTCTAAATATTGACCTCCCATATGACCCTGCAATACCCCTACTGGGAATATACCCCGAAGAGCTCAAATCACTCTATAAAAAGATACCTGCATATGTATGTTTATCACAGCATTGATGGACCTAGAGTCTATAATACTGAGTGACCTCTCACAGAAACAAAGATCTGAGTATCACATGTTCTCACTCATATAGGGATCTTGAACATCCAACGTAATACTATAAGACAGTGACTGACAGTGTTGGGAAACTATGGGGGTGGGAGGGGAAGGGAGATTGGATTAACGATAGTAAATATCTGTCTGAGGACGGGGAGACACCTCTCATCAACAAGGGTGGCTGAACGGAGCATATTTGTATACCTAACCCTTAACTGTACCCCACAATATCATTTTTTTAAATTGATTAAAAAAATTAAAGAAAAGAAAATGATCTTTTAGGTGAACAGAAAACAGAAGAAGGCATGAGTAGCTATCCTGATATCAATCAAAGCAATTTCAAGTCATCAAAATTAAAAAGGACACAGAAAGGCCCTACATAATGATAAAAGGTTCAATCCACCAGCAAGAAATATCCATTCTAAACATTTAGATGCCTAACACAGAAACACCAGGTTTTATAAAACAACTACTAAATCAACTAAGAGATGACATTAACTCACACAATCATTGTTGGAGACCTAAATACCCCACCAACAGATTTAGATAGATCATTGAGGCAAAAAAATT
The DNA here is from genome assembly GCF_000164805.1 of Carlito syrichta. Classification (NCBI taxonomy): domain Eukaryota; kingdom Metazoa; phylum Chordata; class Mammalia; order Primates; family Tarsiidae; genus Carlito; species Carlito syrichta. The sequence continues at coordinate 969,600 of NW_007260597.1, forward strand.
AATGAGGAGATCTGGAGCCTCAACCCAACACTCAACTAAATGGACTTAATAGACATCTACAGAACACTTCACCCAATAACAACAGAGTATACATTCTATTCATCAGCATAAGGAACATTCTTCAAGATCAATCACATTCTTAATAAATCATGCATAAACAAATTCCAATAAATTGAAATGATACCATGCATCTTAAAATAAAATATCGCCAACAACAAAATCCCCCCAAAACACATGAATACAGTGACATTAAGCAACATGTCATTGAACATATTCTGGGTCAACATAGAAATTAAATTAAAACAGAAATAAAAAGATTCCTGGAAACAAAGCAATGACACATCTTATCAGGATCTGTGGGATGCCATGAAATCAGTGTTAAGAGGAAAATTCATAGCATTGCACACACACATCAAAAAACATAAAGATCACAAGTTAACATCCTAACATCATACCTGAAGGAGTTGGAAAGGGAAGATCATCTACATCATAACTTCAGCAGAAGAATACAGATCACCAATGTAAAATCACAATTGCAGGATGTAAAAGACAAAGTACCCTGAATTGTACCCCACATTTTTAAAATAAAAACTTTTTTTTAAAAAAAGACAAAATACCATAGAAAGGATCACCAACAAAAAAGCTGGTTCTTTGAATAGATAAATAACATTGATGGACCCTTGGCCAGATTGACTAGGAAAAAGAGAGAGAAAGTCCAAATAAACACAATTAGAAATGCAGAACTGACCCCTAAGAAATTCAAAAGATTATCAGAGATGCTATATACACCTGTATGCAAATAAATTTGAAACTCTAAAGAAAATGGAGAACTTTCTGACATCACACAACTTCCCAAAGTTGAAAAAAGAAGTTGAAATTCTAAACAGACCAATTAAAATCCAGGAAATCAACTCAGTCATAAGAAATCTCCCACCAACAAAAGTCCCAGACAAGATGTCCTTCCAGCTGAATTCTACAAGACGTATAAGGAGGAGCTGATACTAATCTTATTGAAAATATTCCAGGCAATTGAGAAAGATGGAATTCTCTCCTAATCATTTTATGAAGCTAACATCACACTGATACCCAAACCTTGCAAAGACCCAACAAGGAAAAAGAATCACAGGTCAATATCCTTGATGAACATAGACCCAAAATTCTCAACAAGATTCTAGCAAATTGGATCCAACAACACATCTCAAGGATCATCCACCATGACCAGGTGGGCTTTATTCCTGGGATTCATAAAGGTTCAACATTCACAAGACAATAAATGTAATTCAATACATTAACAGATGTAAAAACAAGAACCACATGATTATAGGTTTAGATGCAGAAAAAGCATTCAACAAGACCAGCATGCTTTCTTAATAAAAACCCTTGAACACCTAGAAATAGAAAGAACATTCCTAGAAACAGTAAGAGTCATCTTACATTTTGCTCAATGGGCAGAAGCTGGAATTATTCCCCCCCAAAACAGGAGCAAGATAAAAATGTCCACCGTTACCTCTTCTGTTCAGAATAGTGCTGGAAATGCTAGCCAGAGAAGTCAGGCATAAGAAGGAAATCAGGAGTTTCCAAATACACTAAGAGGAATTTAAGCTATCCCTCTTTGTGGAAGATATGATTCTATACCTTGAATATCCAAGGAAGATTGTCAAAAGCCCTCTCACACCATCAAGAAATGACTTTGACAAAGTTTTGGGGTACAAAATCAATGTGCAAAAAACAGTTGTATTTCTATTCAACAGCAACAAGCAGACAGAGAACCAAATAAATGGCACAATCCCATTCACAATAGCCACACACACAAAAAAAAGAAACAAAAAAAGAAACACCTTGGCATCCGCCTAACCAGAGAAGTGAAAGTTCTTTACAACGAGAACTACAAAACACTGCTCCAGGAAATCAAAGATGACAAAAAAACAAATGGAAAGACATTCCTTGCTCACAGATCGGTAGAATCAATATTGTTAAGATGTTCACCATCCTACCCAAGGCAAACTACAGATTCAATGCAATATCATCAAATATCAACATCATTTTTCTCAGACCTAGAAATGACAATACAGAAATTCATATGGAAATAAAAAAGAGCACAAATAGTTCAAAAGATCCTCAGCAAAAGGAACAAAGCAAGAAGTATCACATTTCCAGACTTTAAATTTTATTACAAGGTTACGGTAACTAAAACAGCCTGGTATTAGTATACGAATAGACACGTCAACTAATGGCACAGGACAGAGATTTCAGAAGTGAAAATGTGGTCTCTCAACCAACTCATCTTTGACAAAACTACAACAAACAATCACTGAGGAAATATTTAGCAAATGGTGCTGGGAAAACTGGGTGACCACATGCAGAAGAATGAAACTGGTCCTCTACCTATTACCATATACAAAAATAAACTCAAAGTGGACCAAAGACCTAAACATAAAGCCTAAACCTATAAGAATTCTGGAAAAACACGTAGGAAACACCCTTATGCACATGGAGTAGACAATGAATTCTTGACCAACTCCTCAAAAGTGAATGCCATAAATGCTGAGATAGACAAGTAGAACCTCATCAAACTGAAAAACTTTTGCATAGCAAAAGAAACCATCAAGAGAGCAAAGATACGATCCACAGAATAGGAGAAAATATTTGCAAATTATGCGTCTAACAAATTAGGTCTAACAAATTAGGCCCAACATCCAGGGTCTACATAGAACTCAAATGAAGTGAAAGGAAAAAAACAGTGGAAAAAGGTTATGAACAGACACTTCTCAAATGAAGACATACAAGCTGCCAACAGACATATGAAAAAATGCTCAGCCTCACTAATCATCAAAAAAATGCAAATCAAAACTACAATGAGATACCATCTAGCTCTGGTAATGATGTCTATCATTAATAAGTCAAGAAACAACAGATACTGGTGTGAATGCAGTGAAAAGGGAACATCTCTACACTTTTGGTGGAAGTGCAAACGAATTCAACCTCTAAGGAAAGCAGTGTGGTGATTCCTAAAAGAATTAAAAATTGACCTTCCATATGATCCAGCAATCCTCCTCCTGGGAATATATGCAGAGGAACATAAATTGTTCTACCAAAAAGATACCTGTACACACATACTTACTGTCATGCTATTCACAATAGCAAAAACATGGAACCAACCCTATTGTCCATTGAAAGTGAACTGGACTTAAAAAAAAAAAATATGGTGCTTATACACAATGGAGTATTATGCAGCCATAAAGAAGAACAAAATCATGGACTTTGCAGCAAATTGGATAGAGTTGGAGACCATATACTAAGTTATCTATCACAGAAACAAAGAACTGACTACTGCATGTTCTCACCCATAAGTGGGCCCTGAACAATAATCACATGAACACAAGGGAGAGATCAGCAATTGCTGAGCACTGTTAGGGGAGGGAGGGAGAAGCGAGGAGGGTGTGTGGCATGTACAAAGGATACCAGATCCACTACCAAGGGAAGAAGGACCATTTGGAAACCCAAACTACCTATGTAGTTAATCTTTACTCATACTCACATCTCTATAATAAGATTAAATATTTATTATATAGAAAGGACCTTGTATATGTATTCATTTATTCCATAGATTATGAGGGCCTGGTACTAGAGATACATCAGTGAACAAAGCAGATTAAAATTCCTATACATGAAGAGCATATCATCTCTTAACCATCTGAAGACAAAGGTTTAGATTTACAAGTCAAATTTGCCAATAGCCAGGTAAAATGCAAAGCAATGTTTATTTAAGGTTGACTTGTAAGCACTTAGAAAAGATAGTAGCTATTGCTTAAAGTGATTGCAGATTCAAATAAAAACACACAGAGGAATCAACTCATTCCCATTATATTTTTGAGACCATAAAAATGACAAATATAGTGTCTTACACTTGAGTCTAAGTAGTCCAACTGTGCAATTATAGGAATGGTGCTACAGCTTAAAGCACTCTGTGTGAAAAGCCTTAAGGAGTTTAACTGACCACAAGATCAATATGAGGAAGTAATATAATATGGATACATTGAAAAAGAAGAAATTTTTTTCAATTTTAAGGCTATCTTAGGAGGGTATATTCTAGAACAAGTGTGGTAATACTCTGGATCAATTTTGTGCCAGATATTGTATGACCCTGACAATTCAGAAAGAAATATGAATAAACCAGAATACTTCTAGAGAAGAGCAATCACTATATGGATGTATGTGTGTGTGAAAGATAATGTTATATGATAAAAGAGGATTTCTTAAAGAAATTAGAAATCCGAGATGCAGAGACTATTTGAGTCTTTGAGGGAAAAATAAGATCTGAAGGATCACTATGGAGGAATGTATTCATTCAACTGTACCCAAGCGGACAGATGTCAGAGCAAAGGGGTGAAACTAGAGAAAGGCAGTTTTATGTTGAATGTGAGCAAGAGCAAAAAAAAATGAAGTCCATGCACTTGTGTAATTTTTGAACTTGGTACCTATTGAATGCTTCCCATAGAAGCTGGATGAGGGCAATTTCCAGGTCATTCCTATCTGTCTTCTTTTGAAAATACAGCCCCTTTTACTTTTCTCTTGTGTTCAAGATCTCAGATTAATATTTTGAGCCAATTTATATAGACTTGAAGTATGTAAGTTTAAAACAAATAAAAATGAATGCAGATAATCTTCCAACCGGTAGGTTTTATTATTGCTACTGGTAATAAAATCAATTACTTTCTCTTGGGAAACAACCAAGAATGCATTCATAAGTTAATTGGTGAATATCAAAATTCATTTTTCCTTTAAAAACCAAAACTTTATGTCATGACTAGTTGTCCTCAAAGCATCTTTACATCATAAAATTGATGACAATTGACATGAAGAACATAAGGGAGGTTTATAAAAATCTATCCCTTTCTTGAATGCTGTGTTGACACCAGAGATGGCAAATAGATTTATTTTCTTATATCAACTCCACTTGGTTGGCAATAGATACCTAGATATCTATGTTTAAGATTCTGAAGCAGAGTCTGTGATCACTGGGAAAATTACCATGATAGGCATTATCTACCATTGATAGAGAACCTGAGTTTTGTTACACACATGTCACAAACCAGACACTCCTGATGAAATCAAATCATTCATTGAGGTGAGTTCTAGTTCATCCTTGCAGATTTCAGTTTGCACTTGACCCCACTACTTCATATCTAGCTTCCCAGTGGCTGACCTAACTGACTTATGGCAAGTAAGGCCCAAAACCAGCCTTGAATTAACACCTTGTACTTTTACACAAGGTCTACATGGCTCATAATGGTCCTACTCTCATCAAACTCTGATTGAGACATGGGATGAAAATCATACACAGGATGGAAACAAACGTGAAAGTTTAAACAAACATATAGTATTTGCTATTTTTTAATAGTACCTAGTGAGAGCAAACATCTAATAATGTATACTAAATAACCATTTAGGCATCACAAAGGCCTACACAGGCTCTGGCTGTAGCCAAATGTTGACACAGTCCTCCCAGTGTTACCATGAATAGGAAATACTGACATGCATTTATACCCGGGGATTGCTTGTTTATTGGATTAAGTGGAAGTAAAATATGAAGTTTTATTTCTAAAGATTAATTTGGGAGTTCATTTTAAGGATAATGTCTGTACCCAGTGCAATAGTAAAAAAATATTTGTGGGAAAAAAGTAGGGATCAGATCCATTTGTCTTCTTGCTAATAGGTAAAAACATTTTTTTTTTTAATTTGTAAATGCAAAAGTATTAACTTTTTTTTTTTTTTTGAGTTGGAGTCTCACTCTTGTCACCCAGGCAGGAGTGCAGTGGTATGCTCAAGGCCACTGTAGCCTCGACCTGCTGAGCTTACGTGATCCTTCTGCCTCAGCCTTCCATGTAGCTGAAACTACAGATGCAGGCCATCAGGCCTGGCTAGTTGTTTTTTTGTGTGATTTATTGTAGAGATAAGGACTCATCAAGTTGCCCAGGCTGGTCTCGAACCCTCAGTCTCAGGCAATCCTTTCATCTCGGCCTGCCAAAGTGCTAGGATTACAGGCTGAGCCACCATGCCCAGCCAGTATTAACTTTTTAAAATATACATTGAAATAAAAAGAAATACTACCTTAAATGATGTTTCCTCTTCAGAGTTATTATTTAAAAGAAATAATATAGTTGTAACATAAATATATTTGTTTTTCTTATGTTTCTTAATAGCTATAGGTAACTGGTTAAACAAAATTCACTTCTCTTTCTGCCTCTCTCGTTCTCTCTCTTTCCTCCCTCCCCTTCCCCCTCCTCATCTATCTCCTCCACAGGAAAAGTAGGGAATAGACCCTGTGTTAAGGTCTGATGTCATTGAACAAATTGTCCATTTGGTATAATGGTAAATTTGTAGAAATCCTCCACCCTATAGTGGACAGTTTACAATGTAAGAAAAGTTCTCATTTTTACCTGCAGCTATTGTCAAAATTTTCACAAGAAACTGCTGCAGCATTTCTGCTTACCTATATGCAGCTCAATTTCTACAGCTAGTTTGAAGAAGATGCCAAAATCCATATCTGAAAAGAGATAAATAATAGTTTTCCTATTCCTGAAATGTGTGCATAACTCAAACTCAATTTTGACTAAGGGACAAAAATGGAATTCAGAGCTCACAGTGAGTTTACTTCATGAATGTAGCAGCATTTTGGCATTTTCAATTGTATGCTCAATTTCCTACTTTAAAAATATCCTAAAATTCATCAAGCATTAAGCCCTGCTGGGTAGTGACAAGATGTGCACACAGCAATGCCCAAAGTAGTGGCCAAGTCTTTTCCTTAGGGATATTCCTAATTAAATCTGCTTGGTGCCTGCAAGTGGCTTGAATTGTTCTATATAAAGAGCACCACGTATTCTAAACCTTTGTGGGGTAAAAATGTGATGGGCTAAAAAGAAGAAAAACTAACTGTAAATAGGGAAAAGTGAAGATGTCTCTGGGATTTATCAAATAAATAGAGAATTCAAAGATTTCATATTTAATTTTCTCTTTCTATTCTGCTTGAAATTCAGTTTTTTTTTTCCTTTATCTCTCTAGTTAAATCATTCTTAAAACCTCAAGATGCATCAGCATTACCTAGGAAACTTGGTTAAAAAAAATGCAGATTTTTGGGGCACCAACTATGTGAACTGAATCCAGAATAAGTCCTGAGAATCTGTTTTGTACTAAGAGCTTCAGAAATGATGGCACATGGTACAGTGACAAATGGCAATGCAAATTCCCTAAACAATAACACAAAACCTTAAAGTAAAAAAAAAAACAAAACCTGATGAAGAATTAGCACAGAGCAGTCCTAGATAACTTTGTGGCATAGCTCTCCCTTTGTACTTTCTGTACCATTAGTAACAATTAAGAAAGAAGGTTCTTAGTCCCTTCCATATGTGAAAATTACCAGGTGTTAAAGCAAAAATACAGATTCTTAGACCTTGCCCTCCCCCATCCAGAGATTTTATTCAATATATTTGACCTGAAACCCAAGAATGTCAAAACTGTCCCCAAGAAAATTTTATTAAATTGATTAAGGGAAAAAAAATAAAATTCACCTAGGCTTGCAGCACAATCAGCAGTAATCATTGAGCCAACTTGCCCTTATCCGGGGGTGGTATCCTGCATACCACCCCAGGATAATGTAACCCTTGTTACAAGACTCTGTTCCTTTTCTGTTTTATAGATAAAATATAAGACACTAGACATTATGAGATGATTCACTTTTTATATGAGTTTCTCATTTTGATTCTACATACCCATACAACTAATGGTACCTACTAATCTGAAGGGCCCAGCAAGGAGCTGACTCATGGGAGAACGCAGTTTCTATATCCTGATGATTTCATCTCCCTTATCCTGACCAACTAATGACCGCAGTCTTCCAGCCCTTCACCCTTCACAACCCCCTGAAACAACCTTGCCTAGAACCCCTTGAAGAGGTGATTTTGAGGCTTGAGTATTCCTCCTGTCTCCCTGCTTACCAGTCTTGCAATTATTCAGCTCTTTCTCTACTACAAATCCCGGTTGCCTCAGTGTTTTGATCTCTTGCTCCACAGTGGACATATAACCCCGGCAATCATGTAGCAATGCTTACTGTTAGCTCAACCCCATGTGATTCTGCTGTGAGTGTCTCATGAAGTACACTTGGTAATATTCTGTGTAAGAAATGCTGTTGACATAGTATAGGCACCAATGAGGTAATTATAACACCTTTATGTATTCAATAATTTGATATCCCTTTTTAACAGTAGAAGAAGGGGCTCTTTTCCTGAAATTGCATACTATCACAAATTTATTGGGAAGGAATTAACCCACAGTATGGTATGAAATACTAGGGTTTTGTGGTATTTTTTCCCCATAAAACAAATGCTGTTCATTGAGTATTTCTGTTAGGATCTTCTCTATCTAGCAATAAAAAAATTAAATCACTTGTAATATTTTAAAAATAAACTTGGTTAATGAATTTAAATACACCAGTATTATCTCTGTGTTCAGAGATAAAATAGTGTCACCAGGACTCCGTTTCTCCTTATCCCTTGTCTTTGTCTTCTGCATGCTAACTTCTTCCTCTGATGTCAAACACTCTACATTCGTGGCAAAAGTGATTCAGGAACTTCAATCTCAACAGTTTATTGGTTTCAAATCTAGTGGAAATAATTTGGAGTCTTGTCGATCAATTCCTGCAAAATCTTGAGAGGTATTCAAATTGGTCAAGCATGTGGGTGGTGGAATTATGATACGATGACTGGCTTAGCCTTGGTATACATGTTTGGGGGTGGGACACTACCCCCAAGATGATACATACTGAGAGAGCGTAAAAGATGCATCCAGTTGGTTGAATGTTGTTTATTATTGCCAGAAGGAGGAGTGATGGATCTGGAGAGATATCCCTAGGAAATACCCACCATAATATTGTGTATGAAGAGAAGCAACCTGATAACTTGCAGCCTTTGTGCCTGCAAGGTTGCCAATTATCTGGTTTTGAAAGACAATCTAATATCTTGAAGTGTCTTGCTAGCAAACACTGCAAAACATGTATTAGAGATATCAGTACTTGGAGGTTTTAATTAAGCCAGTTTGATTATTACCTTGATGGAATATGTGGTTTGTACTTGAACTCATGCTAATCTCCTAGAATATGTCATGAGGAATCTTGGTGGGTATACATGTAACCCTTATCTAGGGGTTTTTAACCCTTTTCTGTACCCTAGATCCTCTTGGCTGTCTGCAGAAGCCTATGGGTGGACCCCTCTCAGAATAATATTTTTTAAAACATAAAATAAAATGTATTAGATTATTTTAAAAAGTTATGTTAAATAGTTATCAAAATATTACAAACAAATGTGTAATATAGAAATATGTGCTGTTTTAATCATTCATTAAATTATTTAGTAAAATAAATACATTTTTTTCCTTTTTACTGGCTCAGTTCATAGACCCACTGAATTTCGGGGGGGGGGATATCCGTGGACTCCAGGTTAAGAATTCTTGTCACTTAGATGCTGGTAGCCTCTTGGCAAAAATGGCCATCTAATTCTCCAGTGTAAAGTCCTCCAGTAACTTCCAACTTCCCTCAGGATAAAGTCTGAAATCCTTAGCATGACACATAGGCCTATTGCCACCTGCCAAGACTCAATCTCTAAAGCTTGTCCTTTAACCTCAGATGATACTAGAGGATGTACTGCTCCAGGAATGAGCAGAGTTTTCTTACCTCTAGGAATCTGCATATAGCAGTCAACTGCTTAGACAAGCTCTACCTCCCTTTTTGCTATTTTACCTGGCAAAATATTTTTAATCCCTTAGGAATCAGACTTAATTCCACTTAAGACTGGGCTAGCACTCTGGTATAGCACTTTCATTCTGTACAAGTTGATAAACCAGAGAATCAGTATGGCAAAACCCCAGGAAAGGTCTCAAGCATAATAGAACACTTACTTTCTTACCTACCCCTAGCAATGTCAAGTTATCAGGCAAGGGTCCCTCTACATAGTAATGAGACAAGAGATAGCTAGAAGAAGGCTAGGCAGACAGACAGGTGGGTCCTCTGTAGCAAATTCCCCCCAGGCCTCTCAGGCTCAGCGTTGGTAAACAAGCTCCCTGTGAGCCTCTCAAGTTAGAGCATAAGTACTCACTGCTGGGATCGAAAAGTGACCAATCAACTCACCATTAGACCCCTACCTCCTGCCGATTGGTCCTTAATACTGACCAATCAGAACAGCTGCAACTCACAGCTAGTGCTAGCCAATCGACTTGGACTTAGGACTATATAAGCACCAGGTTTTTGACCCCAGATGGACAACCCCTTCAGGTCCCCTCCTGCTGTGGAAGCTTCTCTGTCCTCTCAATAAATTCTGCTTTCTCACTTTCTGGCTGTTTATATCCCTCATTCTTCCAGGGCATGAGACAAGAACCTCGATCCTAAAGATCTGCAACCTGAAGAGTTGCAGAAGATAGTTGGAGCTGAAGAGCCGTGCACTCTAGAAACTGGTTTGCCAGTCATCAGAGCCTGCTGTACCAGGAGATCTTCCTGGAAGAAGACGAGATTGATTCCGAAGCTGAGACACTCCAGGGCTAGGCTTGCCAACCCACTGAACCAGCAACACTTTCAGGGCTTGGCTTGCCAGTCCATTAGAACTGACACTTCTGGGGCTAGGCTTATCAGCCCCTCCCGACTGCCCTCTCTGGGGCTTGGCTGACTGACCCACTGAGCTGACACTCTTGAAGTTCAGACTGACCTGAAAAATCCGCATCAGTAAGTGTCCATCTTCTGAAACTGTTTGAATAAATTTCTCAATTCTTGTCTCAAATGCTGGTGTAAAAATAATTGCAGTCTTCTATCTAATAATAGATGTCTGGATTAAAACAGATGAGTTATTGAGTGATAAGAGTGAAACTTCTGTGTATTTGTACATATTTTAAATTGTACCATCAAATAGACAACATAACTCTTCATAGTTATTTATCATTTATGATATTCCTGGCACAATTTTCTGTATGTTTTGAATATTACCTCATTTAATCCTCACAGCAGCTCTATAAAATAGCAACGATTCTTGTTCTCAGGAAACTAATGCTTTGAGATGTTGAAAAACTTGCCCAAAGTCATATAGCAGGTAAAGGATTTGAATACAGGAGGCAAGGAGTCAGAGTTGTCTTTTTTTTTTTTTTTTGAGTCAGAGTCTCACTCTGTCACTCAAGCTGGAGCACAGTGTCACGCTCATTGTGACTACCACAATCTCCGTCTGCTGGGCTCAGGTGATCCTTCTGCCTCAGGCTTCCAAGTAGCAGGAACCACAGGTGCATGCCACTACTCCTGGCTAATATTTTGATTTATTGTAGAGACGAGATCTTGCCAAGTTGCCTAGGCTGGTCTCAAACCCCTGCCTTTGCCTCCCAAAATGTTGGTGAGAGCCACCACACCCAGCTAGAACTCTCATTCTTAAACACGGCATAATATAACATTGAATCTTGTCAGTAAACTCCTATTTCACATATGCATACAATGGAAGTATATGTACACATACAAATGTATATATATACAATTTTTGCATAAATTGTTCTTATCACATTTTTTCTGGTTAAGCACCCTGACTACTATGTAGATTGTGTTAACAACTCTTCATATCTAAGAATTAATATAATTTGAGCCTGGAATAGTTATGGAAGTAAATGTTCTAATTGTGCATGAAGCATTTTTTATTTTCCTGCCTGTACTGTTTCTCTGCCTTATCAATTTTTACCGGAATGTCTCGAACTAGTGCTAGACAAATAACATTATGGAACTTAGAGATAACAGACCTGCATTCAAATCTTAACTGTCTCCTACACCTTAAGAACTAACCTAATTACTCTATACCTTAAGTTCCTCATGGGTAAAAATGGGAAGCATGAACCCTGGTAAAACTTAAAACTTAAAGAATAAACTTTGCTATATTTAGAGTTTCTATTTCCATTACTATTTGATAAAATTTTAGGAATTTAAGGTATAAGTTTCCTTTCAGGCAAAATGTATTTTGTCTCTTGCAGTCCTTTGTAAAATGGCCTCTTCTCTCTACTCTTAAGAAGTAGGATACACTTATATATGAATTTATTTTCCAGGCTTCATTATTTTCATCCTATCAGTATGATCCTTGTCACATCTCAATATCACCTATTCAAAATATTATTAATTATTCTTTACTTCTAACTTGACCCACTTTTTAATTTATGCAGTTAAAAGAGAAACTATAATATCTGTAAACTTACTGGTAGATTTTTTAAAATCACATTAAGATAAACAAAATGCAAAGGAAAATCATTAAATAAAAATAACCACTCGAATAACTTCTTACATACCAGTGATGGTACATGCACATCCTTGTAGGAAATGCTGGCATGAGGCTGTCATCTGAAAGAGCCCTCTGTCAAATCTCTGCTAACTAAAGTGCCTGGCATGAAAAGGGACCTGCTTACTCCCTGGAGTTCACTGTCGACTTCTCCAGTCCAGTGCACATGGCTGACACATGCAGCTTTGACCCATGGCAGTATGTCTGCACACGTGTCAACCACGGTTATTGTCAGATACTAAAGACAAAGCAAGCCCTTGGTCAAACTACACAGTGAAACAATGGTATAACATCAGCAGTGTACTCTCTTCCTTTTCCAATTTTCTTACCTCCTCAAAATTATAGCTGCCAATATGCTTCACTTACCACTCTTCACTGCATGCCCAATTATGACTTGTCCTCTGTATGCAGAAACTTACTGGAAGAAATCATTTTCATCCATCTATATTCATTACCTCTGTTCTGCTTCAAAATTTTAGAGCATAGCTTTCCAAGGTAATATTCTCTCAGATACAAGACTTGTTGCTTTCTTCTCTAATGTACTGTTTGTCAGTGAGTTTCCTAATTGATAATAATGTGGCCAAATTTCTCAGCCTCAACTAGTGAAGGCTGTGGATTTTAATATGGGGATGGCTTTGCATCATTCTTTTCTTCTGTAATGATAAGTGTCCTAGAGAGAAGTTTAGTACTCTTCCAGAGCAGATTTTTTTTTGGTTAGAGAAACCGCCAACATAATCCTTCAGGTCATATCATATGTAGCCTAGAAATTCTGAATCTTTTGGTTCTTAGGTCCCATTAATTTTTCTGTAAAAGAATCTGGGAGAAACCTTGGAATGGATATTACTGTGTTAAAAGAAGTCACAGCTTGATACCTCATTTCTTTTTAACACTGAATGATATGCTACTCTCAGGCTGTACCAACATTTATTTGTCCATTCACAAATGTTGAAGGACATCTTGGTTGTACTCAAGTTCTGGCAACTAAGAATAAAGTTGTTATACAAATCCTGTACAGGATTTTGTGGGGACATATGTTTCAACTCACTGCAGTAAATACCAAAGAGGAAAACTGGTTAATCTGATGGTATGAGTATGTTTAGTTTTCCAAGAAATTGCCAAATTGTATTCTAAAATAGCTATACAATTGTGCAGTCCCACCAGCAATAAATGAGTGCTCCTGTAGCTACACATCTTTGTCAGCATTTGGTATTGTGTTTTGTATTTTAGCCCTTCAAAAATAATAGTATCCAACTGTTTATTTTAATTTGCAATTCCCCAATCAATATGATATTGAGCATGTTTTCATATACTTATTTGTCATGTATATATGTCTTCTTTGGTCAAGTTTTTTGTCCACTTTTTAATATGGTTGTTCAATTTCTTAATGTTGAGTTCTAAGAGGTTTTCATATGTTTTAGATAATAGTTTTTTAATCAGACATGTCTTTTGCAAAGATTTTCTCCCTGTCTGCAACTTGCCTTCTCATTCTCTTGAAATCATCTTTCATAGAGCAGAAGTTTTTAATTTTAATGAAGTCCAACTTATCCACTTTTCTTTTTATGGATTGTGCTTTTAGTGTTATATTTAAGAGGTCATCACCAAATCCAAGGTCACCTAGATATTTTTCCTATGTTATCTTCTGGAACATTGCTATTCCATGTTAACTTCAGAATTAGTTAGTATATATCCACAAAATAACCTGCTGGTATTGTTACAGAAATTGTACTGAATGTATAGATCAAGTTGGGAAGAAATGACATTTATATCTTCTTTGATTTCATGTAAAAGCATTATGTCATTTTACAATTATAGATCTTTTGTTTGTCTTATAAAAAAAAAAAAAAAAAAGAATCTGGGATCCTCAAATAAATAAACAAGCAAAATTGTCCCTTAAATATTTTTAAGCATCTGTTTGAGTTCTCATTTTTTGGAAAAGTTTACAAATATAAAGTAGAAGTAAAATAGCTGGAAGTAAATTATATTACAACTTCCTAACCATTTCTAATGAAAGTGTAGATCTGACCCAGACTATTTCTGCCTCCTATCAGTGGCAGCCTGTGTCCAGTTGAGAAGCAACATTGGTTGTGTGGAGGCAAACATGATGACAGGAATGAAGTGGAACCAAGTTATGGGACTTGCTTGGGCCCCTCACAAGGTTCTAGGAGGAGTCCAGCAATGTGCTCACAATGTGGTTTTGAAATTTATTTTTAATTTTTTTTAGAGATGAGATCTTCCTCTGTCACATAAGTTGGAGTGCGGTGGTGTGATCATAGCTCACTGTAGCCTCAAATTCCTGGACCCAAGCCAACCTCCTTCCTCAACCTCCCCAGTAACTGGTACTACAAGGGTTAAGCCACCATGCCTGGCTAATTTTTTGTTATTATTATTATTGCTGCTGTTGTTATTGTTATTATTATAGAATAAAAATTAAGGAGTCTTGCTCTGTTACCCAAGAATTTATAAAAATCAGACATTTTGACCTCAATTAAGACCGCTATCATTCAACTCTGACTTGTCCAACACATTTCCTCTCCTATTGAATGACTTCAGAGTGACCATAATTGAGTGTGGTGTCGACTAAAGGAGACTAAGTTGGGGGTATACCTTCTTTGGGTTTATGTGGCTCAAAGTCACTGCAAAGTATCTGATAAACTTACTAGGTTATGGCTAGCCAACCAGGTTTAGAAATGGTTTCCATGGCGTTCCTACTGCCAGTTTTTTTGGCATCTTGACAAAAAGGCACAAAGTCAGATTTGTGTCAAAATATTAGTAATATATTATGCTTTTTATCTGAATTATGAGATGTTTGTGTCATTTGTCAGATTTTTAATATCTATAATTTACGGTGATATCTTTTCTCATTCCCAATAGAAATCCCCTCTAATATTGAGTTTTGTATTAGTAATTTTGTCTTTTTCTTACTAACTGAGAAGCCACAAATTATACATACTTCAAGCCCTAAAATTCTACCTTTGGGCTCTAGCTATTACTTCTCCCACAACTGGGACTGATGAGACCACCTCAACAGACTTTGCTTCATATGAGGCAGATTTTGCAACTGTGCTTAGTTTCAGAAATTTTACTTCTGGGATGCCAAGTGCTTATTTATTATGTGGCAATCAATTAGCAGAAATACCCCGTGCTATCTCAACTTCTACCACCACGTACTGCATGAAGAATGTGTCTTACAAGGATGGCTATTTGTTTACCACTTTTTTCCCTCAAGAAATTTTCATTTTGGTTTATTTCCTTTATCCTTAGGGCACTCCTCTTCAACTAGTCTCCTTGATATTCACTTTCTATCTTCTCTGCCTTGGAACAATTTCCCAAAGATTTAATTAGGTTTCACATCGGTAAAGCAGTTCTTTGCTTTGGCAACTCTGTTTGTAAACAGGGAAGTCTTTTATCTTTGGCTACCTAGAGAATTTGCTACTCAACATCTATTTTCTCATCCAGTCTATTATTGTCAAGTTGAGATTTATGCATGACTATATTTTTGCTCAAAGTTGCCTTACCTCAGGGTCTAAGACTCAATGACATATATGTCTCTTTCACTTCAATATAGGATCCATTGTTGGTCAAAATGCCCAAAAGACTCTCCACATTTCACTTCCAGCTTTCATTACTTTGTAGATTTTGTGCTTAAAACATTCTTAAATAAAGTGTTGAATTTTTTTTCAAACTTTCAAGATTTTTTTTTTACTTTTTAATTTTTTTCTTTACTCTGCAACTCTAGTCAACAAAAGATGGTTTAAATGCAGTTATGAAATACATATTTTACCAATCACTATTCAATGTTTGTTCACATTTCACATTGCAAAAGTGCTGTACTATTATTTTTTATAAACACTGGGTGTTTTACTTCATTACACTGATAGATGTATCTTTCTTCATGTTTCTTAAAATGTTTCCATCTCTTACTCACTCATTCCAGTGGTTATAAAAAATCACTAGTGTGGTATAATCCAGCGATCTTTTATACTTGCTTCTGAAATAAGTCTCAATAAATCCGTTTTTAATAAAAATAGATTGTTTAGTTTAGCTGAAGTCTAACCTGAACTTTCTTTTTATTTTACAACTTATTGCTGAAAATGATTAAAAACACATTTATCTACTTCTGTGTGTTATCATAACATATTTGACATGATTTAATTAGATCTTATTTAGTGTTTGAGGATTTTATTGTGCATAAGGTAACTCTCCTGATCAATTCTAATTGTACAACATTTATAGAAACTGTGAATGTCAACTGGACAAAACTCAGAGTCAGATAACTCCAGAAATGACTTAGGAAGTTAGAAATAAAGACAAGAGCAAAATATGTTCCTTATTTTAGTTGTTTTCCCCTAGTAAAAGAATACTATGAACTATTAAAAGTGTGAATCCCAGTTAGAGATTTAATTCCTATGTGCTGATTTTCAATATGCTAGATTTGCTGTCTAAATTACTTTGAGCCCAGTATTGATTTAAGTTTGCATTCTGTTAGAACAAACAGGTAATAAAAGGGAAAAGAAACTGAAGTGTTCTGATTGGTCTTAAACAGTACAACAATACCTGAGCATTCAGTACTAAGCTGTCCTACCTCCCTAAATGCAACAGTTAAAAAATCACAAATATAGCACTGTACATGTAGGTGGTACTTTTCTGTTTATAAAGCACATTTATATCCATTGTTTAATTTTATATCCACAATTACTCAGTGGAAGAAGGAGAGAAGATGATATATCCTCTTTCCACAGAAGATAAAAATGATGTCTCGGGAAGTTGATTGTTACACGGGAAAAACAATTACAGGCACACCACATTTTATTACCCTGTACTTTATTGTGTTTTTTTGACAAATTGAAAGTCTGTGGCAACCTGCAACCGTGTTTCTAGCAAGTTTGTAAGTGCTCACTTTGTGTATCTGTGTCCCATTTTGATAAATGCTCACAGTATCTTAAAACTTATTATTATTATTGTATCTCTCATGGTGATCCTTGATCAGTGACCTTTGATATTATTATTGTAATTGTCTTGGGGGCAACAAACTGCATCCATATAAGAAGGCAAATGTAGTTGATAAAGTATATGTATGTTCTGACTGCTTCACCAACTGATTGTTTTCTGCTTCCTGTCTCTTCCTTTTCTCATGTTTCCCTATTACCTGAGACTCAGTGAATACTGAAATTAGGTTAATTCATACCCTTACAATGGTCTCTGAGTGCTCAAAGGAAAAAATATTCATACATCTCACACTTAAAATCAAAAGCTAGAATTGTTAAACTTAGTAAGGGAGGTATGTTGAAAACTGAGACGGAACAAAAGCTACTCTTGTGCCAAACAGTCAGCTAAGTTGTGAATGCAAAGCACAAGTTCTTGAAGGAAATTAGAAGGGGTTTCCAATGAATACACAAATTATAAGAGAACAAAACAGCCTTATTGTTGAGATGGAGAAACTTTTATCGGTTTAGATAGAAGATAAAGCCAGCCACAATATTCCCTTCAGACAAAGACTAATTCAGAGCAAGACCCTAATGCTCTTCAATTCTATGAAGGCTGAGAGAGATGAGGAGCCTACAGAATAAAAGTTTGCAGCTAGCACAGGTTAGTTATGAGGTTTAAGGACAGAAGCCATCTCCAGAACATAAAAGTACAAGGTGAAGCAACAAGTGCCGATGTAGAAGCTGTGGCAAGTTATCCAGAAGATCTAGCCAAGATAATTGAGGAAGGGGGTTACACTAAACAACAAATTTTCACTGTAGACAAAACAGCCTTCTACTGAAAGAAGATGCCATCTAGGACTTTCAAAGCTAGAGAGAAGTCAATGCTTGGCTTCAAAACTCCAAAAGACAGGTTACCTTTCTTGTTAGAAGATAATGCCCTGACTTTAAGTTGAAACCAGCATTCAACTACCATTCTAAAATCCTGGGGCCCTTAAGAATTATGCTAAATCTATTCTGCCTGTGTTCTATAAATGGAAGAACAAAGCCTGTATGACAGCATATTTGTTTACAGCATGGTTTACTGTATATTTTAAACCCACTGTTGATATCTATTGATTAGAAAGATTCCTTTCAAATTATTACTGCTCAGTGCCAATGCACTTGGTCACCCAAACACTGTGATGAAGATGTATAAGGAGATTAATGTTGATTTTATGCCTGTTAACACAACATTCGTTCTACAGCCTATAGATCAAGTAGTAGTTTCTACTTTCAAGTCTTATTCCTTCAAAAATACATTTCTTAAGGCAATAGCTAGATGGTTATTCTTCTGATGGATTTAGGAAAAGTAAATTGAAAACCTTCTGAAGGATTCACCATTCTAGCTGCCATTAAGAACATTCATGATTCATGGGAGGAAGTCAAAATATCAGCACTAACGTGAATTTGGAGAAAGTGATTCCAACCCTCATGACTAACTTTGAGGGCTTTAAGACTTCAGGAGAGAAAATAAGTGCAGATATAGTGGAAATAGCAAGAGAACTAAAATTAGAAAAAGGGAAAAAAAGAAATGGTGCTTGAAGACATGACTGAATTGTTACTCTAGCAGATG
Organism: Carlito syrichta; assembly: GCF_000164805.1. Taxonomy (NCBI): domain Eukaryota; kingdom Metazoa; phylum Chordata; class Mammalia; order Primates; family Tarsiidae; genus Carlito; species Carlito syrichta. The sequence continues at coordinate 988,475 of NW_007260597.1, forward strand.
AGGAGTTTCTTCTTACAGATGGGCAAAGAAAGTGATTTCTTGAGATGAAATCTACTTCTGCAGAAGATGCTATTAAAATTGTTGAAATTACAACAATTTAGAATATTTAGAGTATTTCATAAGCTGAGTAGATAAAACAGTGGCAGAATTTGAGAAGATTGACTCCAATTTTGAAAGAAGTTCTACTGTGGGCAAGATACTGTGAAGCAACATCACATATTACACAGAAATCTCTAGTGAAACTAAGAGTCAGTCAATGCAATCAACTTCTTTACTGTTTTATTTTTAAGAAATTGCCACAGCCATCCCAGCCTTCAGCAATCACCACTCCAGTCAGTCAATAGCCATCAGCACTGAAGCAACAAGACAACTTGATGAAGTCTCAGCTGATTGTTAGCAATTTGTTTAGCAATATAAACTTTTAAAATTAATCTATGTGCTTTTTGGGGGCAAAATGTTACTGAACACTTTGTAGACTATAGTACAGCATAAACAACTTTTATATGCATTGGGATACCAAAAAGTAGTGTAGCTTCCTTTATTTCAATATATATTTTATTACAGTGGTCCAGAACCATACCCACAATATCATGGTGCATTGTATAGAATTCAAAATTATAAAATTGTATATTATGGAAAGTGATTTTCTGTCTCCTGTCCTTCATCTATGTGGTTTATTTTCCCTAGAGGCAAATGTTGCTGCTAATGTCTTGTGTAGCCTTCCAGAGTTGTGGATCAGCCCTTGGGCCAAATCTGGCTTGCTGCCTGTTTTGTAAATAAAGTTTAAATGTAACACAGCCACACCCATCCATTACAGCTCCTTTTTCACTATAGCAGCAGAGCTGAGTAATTGCAACAGAAACCATCTGCTTCACAAAGCCTAAAATATGTTATCTGCCCCTTGAGAAATAAAAATAAAATTCTAAGTTCCCAGTTGACTGAACCCTCTTGGCTAAGGAGACCCTAAAGAAACCTTGGAAGCTGAGTTCCAGGCATTTAAGGGATGGGAGGTGGGATACAACTTGTTATATCTCCTCCTTTGCTAACTACCATTAGGTTTTCTGTCAAGGGCTACACAGAAGCCAGCCCTTTCAAAGGCTCCATACTTATAATGTGCTTATCTTCCAGATCCAGAAGAAGGACAAGATGAAATGAATCATTCCTTCACCATTCCCTGAGACCTCTGCTTCCTCTATTCCTTTTCCTCAAATGTTATCTTTTGTAAAATGTACATTTACTAGGTACTAACTAAAGTCTCAGGAGTATATAATCATTTGTGGTCTTACTACTGCCCTTCCTTTTTTTAAGGAAAATGTATAAATACAAAACCTCCTGAGAACCTCTTTGGAAAAACATCCACAGTTATGTCTGGGACTCCAGTTTTTCCAGGCATGCCCTCAAGCTGGCTCAATAAAACTCAGTGTTCTGAGTCTTATCCCTAGTCACTCATTTAGGTTGTCACCATTTACAGAAAAAGCTTTCCAAAATCTGGTCTATGCAATCAAATGTGTACATATGTGTGTGAATGTATATAGTATGTATGTACACCCATTTATATATATATGTGTATCCATTATATATACACTTTTTCACTGCTTATATCAAACTCAATACACTGTTTTAAATTTTTGTAAAAATTAAAAATATTCCTTTGGCAATCACCTCAAATCGGTATATATAAATCTGCTTTACTCTTTGCAACTGCTTCATTTGCTGGGTTCTAGCACTTTACATAATTGCTTTAATTTAATTCTCACAAGATCTTATTTTAAAATACGCGTAGTGAAGCTCAGAATTAAGTGACTTATGTGTAACTCTCAAATAGTAAGAGGTTTGAACTCTTGTGCCTCTCACACCAAGGCTTGAGTACTAGTCGTGGGCAATCTGTATGCCTTTGTTGAACACTGACTGAATTAGAGAATAATGTTCACTTTGATTTGTTTACCCCTGTCCATGCAGAGGTGAATGTATCTTGTGAGTAAGCTATTGACTTACTTTGCTAGGAAGGAGGCTGAATCTGGAGTACTGTGCATTTTAAACATGCTCAGTCAGTTCATTTCAGCGTTTTTAGCATTGACCTTTGGATTAGTAGCTCTCACACTCTCAGTCGTCATGCCCTGGAGGATTTGACAGGTCTGCAAGGTATCTACAAACTCTTTTGCCCACTAAGAATGCATAATGATGTGGATATGGAACCTATTGTGAAAATTACATGGTATCAATTACAGTTTCTTAGATACTCAAATTCTTTAATTAGATAGAGAAGTGAAAATTAGCTATTGTTAAAATTACCTTTGAAAATCCATTAAATTTTCTACCAAGTATAGTGTCCAGGCATATTATCCCTCAGTAGGCCCAAACCAGTGAGTTTTTCCTCCATGCTATTTTGTTGTTTGAGGAATAGATGGAGATGTCAGCAGCTGTTTAGGAAAAATGTTGTTTATAAGTACTTAACCTTGTTCACTAGAATCCCGTAAGTGGCGAGGTGCTCCTACTTTGAGAAACCGTTGGAAACTGAGACCCAGACTGAGAAAAGAGTATCTTCATTTCTTCAATATCATGACCATTTCAGGACATGATTTACCAAGTGGAAAGAGTGAGAGAAATTGTAAATTCTAACTCAATTATTTTCTCCTTTACTTTCTCACCACTTTTAATTCTTCAATTTGTCTAAATTAAATATGTATATGATTCAATTCTTTCAACAACTGTCTTAAATTTTTAATACTTGAATCTTTTTGCCATTATTTGTCTGCAGACAGTAAACACTAAAATTTTACCTACTAGTAGTGAGGGCTTCAAGAAGATAAAATTGTCCATGTTGAATGCCATCTCTCCTGGATGTTTCAAATGGCCTGATATTTTCAGAGGAATTTTGTTCATTTTCTAGCTCGCCCAAACCAGACAGACTGAGTTCTCTTTTAGGCATAAATAAAACAACACATCAAAATTTCTGAAACCTCTCAGTGCCTAGAGAATATGATCTTCAAATAATATATAAATGAAAGTATGTTTGAGGTCACTATTTAACTATGGATAATATCATCTGGTATTTGAAAGTCAAGAAAAACAAGCATTATTTAAGGTCCAAGGTAATATCTTTCTAATGAAATTCTAGATAAAGTTATTTTGCAATAAGAAATGCTTGTAATTATTTAGTTTGGACAAATGATTACAGTATTTTCTCCACTGCCCATGACTGAGAACTGGCTTAAGATAATTTCTCTTGTCCACTAGTACATATGAGTAACAGGCTATAATTAATCTAGTGAAAAGAGGTTAACATGTGAGAGTCCTTGCAAGAGTTTCCAAACTCCCTGAGGCACACCTTTCTTAATCAAAGTGCTGGAGGAATCTATTTGCTTTGCAAAAATGGTAATTTTCTTATAAAGTGCTAGAAATATCAATGATGGAAAAATAAGTCCAAATTATTATGAAATATTATACCATCGCAATATTCTTAGGAATAGAACTGAAAAATACTTTTCTACCTTGCATGACATTAATTTTAAAACTTGTTAAACCTAGAAAAAAGTCTCTTCAATATTCTATTGTAATGCATTCTGCATGATTCTTATTGTCGAAGAAAAGAAAGGGAAAACAGGCAGCTATGTTATCACTTTTATTCTATGTTGAGTTTTCAGTTAGTGTTTTTTTTAAAGCTTGCAATACTGTAACATATACATGCAGAAAGCTTTATGCACAAGCTATATTAGTTTTGTTATAGAACTTGAGAAACAGAATTCATATGCAAAGAGAAAAACTATGTAATTCTTTATGGAAGAAATCTACTAAATCATATATGCTGTTATCAAGTTTCAGGTATCCAGTTTTGGTTGTGAATTATTTGGAGCTTATCAAATAAATTTCCTAGGTCAATGTCAAGAAATTCAAATTCAGAGTCACAAGATTGAGAATGTTATGCTAATGCCTGCCACCACAATTCTGTGAGAATTTTATTTTTACTTAAATGAATAGTCCTGATGAACACAGCTGAAAAGGCCCTAGATGATTTCTTTTGAGCTCAGTAAGAACACTCATGATCTACAGAAAACTCACTACACTAGTTTTCAGAAAAGTTGGTGCCTGTTTTTTGCTGTGAACATAGCAAAATAGTGCATGCCATATAGTCCTATGTTCCCCTAGATTTCTCAGTCTTTCCTGAAGTGAGGAAGTGAGGCTGGGGTCATAAGAGTAGTCCTAGCTATGGGATTATGCCCAGAAGAAACATATCAGCTGGGGATCAAGAAAGTTAAGAGTATGTACCTCATTCCTAGGTCTCTTTTCCTATCTTTGCAGTTTTAGAAGCCGTGGTAACATGGCTCCACAATGGTAAAGGATCACCCAATTCATTGGATTTTATGTCTGAGAGAAAGGAACCTAGAAGCCACTATGGTTTTGAAGGTTTGTCTGATATGGTGGCTAATATGAATTATCCACTGATTCAGTGGACAAGAATCATGGACCTATTTTTTATTCAGTTTTTATATTAAGATAAACAATATCTGTTCATCTTCAAAATAAAATCATTCTTGTAAAGGTATCTGGTAAAACCTAATGTTTGCAAATTGCCCAGGCCAAGAACATATGTTGGAAAAAGTTGGTCTAAATCTGTCTCAAATGAGTATATTTTCCCAAATGTGATTTCACAAAGAATTTAATATTGCATTTTCACTAATATTTTGACATTCACTCTGGATTACTACAGCCACTATCTAAGACCTTCACAACTTATCCAGTTCTCAGGGAACGGTGAGGCAGGAAAATTTCATTAAAGGGTTGAATTATCTTCTCAAAGAGTTTGCAAAAACTAGCAAACAGATACCCATAATGAAAAATGTTACATTACAAATCAGCATGTGATTGAGCCAAAAGCTGTGGAGAAGCCATTAAGTATGTGCCTTAAAAATTTTAAGGTGTGGAGTCAGAGAGACTTAGACTTGAATCCTGATTTTAACATCTAAAAGTTCTGTGATCTGGGATAAGTTACTTAACTACTTTGCGGGGGGTGGGGGGTTGGAGCCTCACTCTTGTCGCCCAGGCTGGAGTGCAGTGGCATGTCCACAGCCTTCACTGCCTCGACCTGCTGGGCTTAGGCGATTCTTCTGCTTCAGTCTTCCAAGTAGACTTAACTACTATTAAATCTCAGTTTCCTCATCTCCAAAATAGGATTACTGGTAATAACCACCTCACAGATTAGTTAATGAGTTTAGTCATTAGCACGCTGCAGTTACTCAATGAAAGCCAACAAATGCACTAACAAGTGCTGTAGTAATACCATAGGATGAGGACAGGTGCACAAGTTCAGATAATTCACTAATTCAATTATTCTACCAATATTTATTGAACATTTACTACATGGAAGGCCTATGATGATCTCTACAGACAAAACACAGTTGTATTAGTGTGTCAAGGATGGCCACCTACCTACCCAAAATTCAGGCTCCTACTTGTATTGTACAAAGTTGTAGCTATGAGACTGTTGTGTAGCTGGAACTATACATCCTAGCCTTCTTTGAACCTCTATGTGTCCATGTGACTCATTCTTATCAATAGAATATCAGAGAAAGTGTGACTTCTAGGTTGTGACTTATAAGAAACAGGTGTACTTTCTCCATTCTTTCTTTCCTGTATACTAGCTGGTTGTAGAGGACTCTCGGACCCTAGGAAAGAGAGAACCATAAGATGGACAAAGCCTGAGGGCTTGAAGAATGATGGAAGAGGAAAACGTCCCACTTTAGACTATCAAACGAACAGTAAACAAACAGTTACTGTCTCAAGGTATTGAAATTTGGGGTTAAATTATTATGATAGATTGTGCTACCCTAACTCATATCATCGGATAGGACTTGGCCTTAAATAACTTCAGAGTCCATAAGAAACTATCTACTGCAACAGGTTGTATTGTTACTGTTAGCTGGTAAGTGTGTCTTAGCTGGTCAAGCCCTTGGGTAATTTGAGAACTCATGGTCTTGATAGAACAACTCTTACTTCCTTTTCCCCGTGATTTGCCTTTATTTCTCCCTTGATGAGAGAGACCTGAAATTAAAGTATCAACTCCATATGTTCCATTTTTGTTTCTGATCAATTATTCATTCCTCTACTGGTAAAACTCGAGATCAACTTCAGAGATTCTTCATCATACTTTATTGGAACTGTTTTCCATCCTTTCTGTGTTCATTATTCCATACTGGTATATTGTGAACTGAAATGGATTCAAAATTTAAATAAAAATTTAAATATAAGAATAGAATGTAAAGAGTGAATTAAGATTTCTGTAGTCTATAAATACAGTAATATGACATCAAATTAACTTTTTTTTTTTTTAGTTAGTCTCATTTTGTCACCCAGGCTGGAGTACAGTACCACAATAGTGGCTCACCACAACCTTGAACTCCTGGGCTCAAGGAATCCTCCCACCTCAGCCACCTGAGTAGCTGGGACTACAGGCACGCACCACTATGCCGACTAATTTTTTGACTTTTTGTAGATATTAGGTATTGCTATATTGCCCAAGCTGGTCTCAAACTCCTGGGCTCAAGTGATCATCCTACCTTGGCCTCCCAAGGTACTGGGATTACAGGCGTGAGCCATCATGCCCAGCCCAAATTAACTTTTAATGCCCAGTCTCAAATGATTCAAACCCTGTCTTAAAATGGCCCTTGCAAAATATATCTTTTGTTTTGGTTTTAACTGATCCCACAAAAATACTTTAAAAATATAGATATCATTTTCAGGAAATACCTGGTGTCTGCTTCCAGGCAGCTATGAATGCTCAGTATTGTTACAAACTGTCCTCATTGTAACTTGGCAAACTGTATCCTATAATTTGCCTCCGTGACTTTTACATGACTTTTATTAACAGTCAGGTGGCATACAAAAATAAACATTTATTTCTCATGAGTCAATGCAGTTCAGCTGATCTAGGCCAGGCTCAGCTGGGTGGATCTTCTAATTTTAGCTTGGCTCACTCAGGCATGTGGGATTGGCAGGGGGTCAGCTGCTTTAGACTGGGCTTGGATGGGAATGCTTAGTTTTGCTCCACATGGCTCTCATTCTTCTCCTGGGAACAGTGGGCCAGCCCAGGCACATCCTTCTCTTGGTAATGGCAGTAGCACAAGAACAGAAACCCAAACTTGCAAATAATTTTTTCAAACTTCTACTTGCATCATGAATGATGGCATCCTGTTGGCCAAAGCAAGCTATATGATTCACAGCCAGGTTCAAGGGTGAAACAAAGTGCTCTTGATGGGTAGAGCTGCACACCTACATGGCAATGGCATATATTTCTATAAAGGTGAAGTATTCATTCTAGTATGACAATTTACCACAATAATCCTATTTTTGCATCAGAAGACAATTCCCCTATTAAAATAGCCCTTAAATTCACACATTTTCATTTGAAATAGGCTCATTTTTAAAAATTCATTTTTTAAAAAGCTGTTAATTCATTTTAAAAAAAAATCCTTAACCAGAAGTTAACTAGTAGGCAGCAAAGCAATACTCTTAAAGGACTTTAGAGTATTAAAGTTTCAGCCAACGGCAAAATTTACCTTTCAAAGAGCATATGTAAATATGTGTTCATAAATTTATTTATTCATTCAACAAATATTTGTAGCATTGATAATTTACATAAGCCTAAATGTTTCAAGAGACAAAATATTAATAAAACAATATTTCTGTCTTTTAAAATAAGTGTAAAATAGAAAAAAAATGCCCCCTCCTAAGACTATAAACCACAACAACTCATAACAGTAGATAAGTCCAATAAGGAAATTGACTTTATATACTTGTTTTGTGCCAGCTAATATGGTTCTCACCACAACACCTACCTAAGTGGGGTAAATGCTATTGGTTATGCTACTTAGTGCTAAGATAAAATACACTTTTTAACAATCAGTGACACCGGATATACTATGATATTTCTCAAAAGACTCTGTTAAAATGAAAGAAAGGAATTAAACAGAAAAACTAGGATGTGCCATATTTATGTGATGGGTTGAAATGAGTTGACAAAGCAGGCCTGAGACTGCTATTATTACAAAAGACTGCAAGCAACGTTGGCTCTTGCCTGGTATCTGGAAACTGGGATTTCAGAAGGGTATGCAAACAATATGGTTTATATGGAGTACCTACTTTCTTTTGGGGAGTCCGGAATTTTGGTGCATGGTAGGCAGAGGGTGCCTATGTGACCACTCCCCAGAAACACTGGGCTCTGGGTCCTGATGAGCTTCCTGAAAGACATTTCAAGTGTGTTGTCACAACTTACTGCTGGAGAATTAAGCACACCCTGGGCGACTCCACTGGGAGAGGACTCTTGGAAGCATTTACCTATTTTCCTAAGAACTTCATCCCGTGAGTTCTTTCCCTTAGCTGAGTATACTTTGTATCCTTTTGCTGTAACACATCATACCCATGAGTGTATGACTGTATGCTGAATCCTGTGAGTCCTCCTAGTGAATCGTTGAACCTGGGAGTGTTGTGACCTCTGACACAAGCACAAGCTTCTATTTCCAATTCCTAGCTTTCAAAGGTGGCAGTTTATGGCAAACACATTTGTGCATTCTACAGAAATTTACTGAATCTCTACTATGCAATAGGTACTGTGCTAGAATGTGAGAACCAACTTGTGAATAAAGACCCATATGGCACCTGCCGCATAGAGGTTGAATTTAAGGGTTGAAATAGTAAGAGTAAGATGATGCCAAATTTTTTTCAGCATGTTCTCTTCCACTACCTTTTTTGTTTTGGCTATGGTGAAAAACATGCCAACTAGTTATAGAACAGTAAGGATCCAATTATTTTTTTTAAATGCTAGTCAAGTGAAGTAATGAGAGTAAAGGAACAAAGAAATCTATAACTGGTTGTGATCAATTAGTTGTAAACACCACTGCACTCAGACCTGCCAGGATGACCCAATTCTTTAAAAATGTACTTCATCAAAATTTTGTGCTTGGCTTTCTGTTTTTCCTAAAAAGATTAATTATATTTCATATGAGTGTGAGTACCATATGATTTTTAAATTCAATAAAGATATAAAAGCAATTGTTAGATAAACATTGTCCAGTTGTGTAGGATAATGCTAAAACATAGTTACTGTTTATTTTCATGACCACATTTGCTAAAGTACTCCAAGGACTCTACTTGCAAGAGAAAATAACAGATGCCATCCATATATTTTAGCTGAAAATTCTACTGCTATGAATCCTGATAGCAAGTTCAAATAATGAATTTATAAGTGGAAACACAACAAACTGGGCATTGTAATTGATTTTCTAAAGTAGCTTCAACATTTTTTGAAATAATTAGGTCAGATATAATATTTGAAATGTAAATGTGAATTTCAGAAAGAATCAAATGATGAAGTGAAAAAGTAGCAATATTACCCTATTGGAATTAAGACAAAATTGCAAAAACATATTGGAAATTTAAATTGCTTGCCTATTCTGCGGCTTTATACACAGTTTTTTTGGGTGCAAATCAGCCTCCAGTTTTTATTTTAAGATGTGCTTGAAACATATGAACTAGATTAAGTTAGCTTCCATCTGCACAAAAGTGGGAAGGTTTCACTGCCTTGTGTGTCAACCAGCAAATATTTTCTCTGTCTATGTCAACTTCTGCTGGGAGGTTGAAAAAAACTAGATGGAATAGAAAGAAGTGCCACCATGATCTAATTTTTTTCAATTACTTTGGGTCTTACTGGAGCATACGTCTTATATTTTATGGTCACCCATTCATCTCCTGTGTTTTGCTGCCTTTGTAATCTCATCATTAACAATATATAAGAAGAGTAGTTCTTCAGATTTAGGCATAACTGTGATTTGTTCGTGGCTGCTAGCACTCTAGGGGTGGATTGGCTTTTGCAATGAATCATTTGTGCACATGATTTAATATATGTTTGAGCCATAAGTCTAGCTTTGATTTTTAAACATTTGACAGGTTGAGTCAATCTTGCATGAATGCAAGTAAAATGCAGTGTGCACTCAGTATTATCTCTGTAAGCATGGGTTTTTCCGGTATGTAATCATTTGAGCTCACGGCTGTTATGAATTCACAATCATTTTGAATTAGAGTTTAACCTGTGCTTCTTGCCCAAAATCTTGAAGAGAAAGAACTGTCAAGAGAGACGGAAAAAAACACTGAATTAGGAAGCACTGAAAAAATTACATTTTGTGATAAAGAATGTAAGCTTGGCATCATAAGAATGATGCCAAACTATGTGCAAAGTTCTTGCTTCTTTGTGTTGTACAGACTTGGACAAGTTTATTGGTCTCTGGAGCTTATTTCTTTATTTGTAAAATGAGGCTAAAAATAGAATCTGCCTCCTGAAATTGTTTTAAATATTAGGCGACAAATATTTGAAACATGATAGAGCTCAGTAAATGTTACATATAACATAATATCAAATTTTGTAGTTTAACATGTGTGCATAAAAGGGCACAAATCCTAACCGTACAGTTCAATACATTTTCAAAATCTAAACACTTCAGTGTAGATTGCACTGAGATCAAGAAACAGGGGATTATTATGTGCTCCTTCCAGAAACTAGTACCCATCATCACCAGGGGTAATCATTAACTGAGCTCTGTCATCATAGATGAATTGTGATTGTTTTTAAACTTCAAATATAGATTCCAATTTTCTGCAGCTACTATTATGTTGTCTGCAAATAAAAATATATTCTTTCCTTCTAATGCTGTCTTTTTTTTCTTCTTCCCTATTGTATTGTATTGGATTTTCAGTACAATGTTGACTGGAAATGGGGATAGCAGTCCTCTTTGTCTCACTTGAGGAAGAAAGCATTTAATAATTCATCATTTTGTGAGATCTTTGCTATATTTTAAAAAAGTATTACCAGGTCAAGAAAATATTAATCTATTAAACTTAGGCTAGAGGTTTTTGTTTTGTTTTTTACTAAAGAATGTTGAATTTTATTACACGTTTTATATGCATCTATGGATATGATTTTCCTTTCTTTTTGTGGATAAGGCATCAAATTGCATTTTTCCCAAATGTTAACCAACTTTGTATTCTCAGAATAAACCTCATTGAATTGTCACATATTATCCTTTTTATATATCCCTAATTTGATAAAATATTTTTCTGATGGTTTTATATGTATATTGATGATAAATATTTCCTAATAATTTTTCCTTCTTACAATGTTCTTGTCAGGTTTTATATTGAAATTTTGCTCATCTCATAAAAAGAGGTGAGAAATGCTGTTCCTTCTCCTCTTTCTCCTTCTCCTTCTCCTCTTTCTCTTTCTTTCTTGCTCTTCCTCACATTCACACTTCATTTCTTAAATGTGTGGAAGAACTCACTGTTGAAACCATCTGGACTTAGAGTTTCTTTTGTCAGGTTTGATACTCAGTAGTTTTCAAGAAATGTGTACTTTTCATCCAACTTGTCAAATTTATCTTTTATTTTTTATTATTTCCTTCTTTTTACTTTCTTGGAATTAATTTACTCTTCTTTTTCTCATTTCTCAAGATAGATCTTAGTTCATTGATTCTCAACCTTTGTTATTTTCTAACATGTACATATTAAAGTCACAAATATGCCTTAAGCATTCTATTGTCATGCAAGACTTGATATGTTGAACCTTCATTATTATGTAGCTGCAAAGGTTTTCTAATAGAAAGCTCTATTTGGTACAATCCTAGTTTGGGCATTTAAAATGTGTTATAGTATACTCAAAGACAATCCAGTCACACCAAAATGTTACAGTATTCCTTTGCCAGTCTTTCTTCTTGGTAATTCCCTTGTCTTTGAGACTCACATTTTCATGTAAAATGTTTTGTTTAATTTCTAAGAAGCTGGGAACAGTTTGTTACTTTTTATTGTTAGACCAATTGATGAATTTATTGCATATGTTCCCGAACCATAATTTGAATGATTTAAGTTCTGTGAGATTTATTTGAAGTTTATTTGAAGACTTATCATAGACTCTTTTGTGGCAAATATTCTGTGTGGATTCACAAAGAAGTTGTATTGTCACTGTTGGGTGCAGTGTTCAATGAATGTCAATTAGGTTAAGTTGTTTAAGAGCGTGATGTATCTCCTCCATGCTGTTCCTGATTTAGTTGTTCTCAGTGGAGACTAGTATACCCCAGTGATTCCATCTATTTTTGAATGAATGTCACTAATCTACAGTTTCTATTATCCATACTGTTACTTAATTGTGACAAAAATTAAAGTCTTTTTAAGCAAGTTGATGCATAAATATTGACTCAATATCAATTAATGTTACTTAGAATTCATATGTAGAATATTACTTTATTTCGAAAGCCATCTGAATTCCTTTTTGTTTACTCATTAATTTAACTTTTCTAGAAGATGCTATCTTAAGCTATGACATCTTTTCTTCTTGGATGCCTAAAGGTTGTTGAGAATGAAACGCTAAATTTTATTTTATAGTTCAGTGAGTCAGTGGGTAATACTAACAATGCCTAATTGTCCGGAAGTTGGCAAAGTGAGCTAGACCAGCTTATGCCATAACAATTAGGGCTTCAATAACTCTAGGTAATTAGGCATCCAGCCTTCCCAAGTGAAACTCTCAGAGGATCTTGAAATGGTAAATGAGTGAACTGTCAACCCAGGATTTTCAAATAGCAATAGTTTTTCATATGAATAAGCTAGATATTTCAAACCAAAATATTGAAGCTTTTGTTGTGAATCAGGGAGTTATATCAAGTGTCTAATATGTGGATCCCTTAACATGGACAGCCGTGACTCAGCTTCAAATATAAATGATGGGATCCTAAAGGTAATATTTATGAATGAATCAATAGGACAAGTAGTCTGTATCAGACCCTCAGCTACGAGGTCAAGAAATTGCTTTGCTGGTAATCTGTTCTGACTCATAATGTCTATGAACAAATATAAGGGAATAACACAATTGGGTTAGTGCTGGGAATTCATTTGAAACTCTAGTGCGTTTATTTGGTACAATCCTAGTTTGGGCATTTAAAATGTATTATTGTGTACTCTGAAAACTATCCATCCACTGAAAGAATATAAGTCATGCCAAAATGTTACAATATTTCTTTGCCAATCTTTCTTTTTTGCAATTTCCTTGTCTTTGAGAGTCAGGAGTTAGAATGGAACAAAGTTTATTTTTATCAGAGCATTCTAAGCTATCCCCGATAAATATCGATTGCACCCAAAGTCAGTGGTCCAAGACTCTTCAAAAAATAAATGATTTCTATTTTTCTCTAATCCAAAAAACAGAGAGATACTAGACTCGAACTGACATATTTTCATGTGCACAAAATGATAAATTGAAGTTTCATTTTCACTTTTAACTCAACTTATAAGAACTAGAAGTGACGGTGACAATGCTTTTGAACTCTGTAGTTATAGTGAGGCGAGTGTGAAAGGAACATTTTTACATATTCTAGTGACACCGTTTTTAGTTGGCAGAAACTTTGCATTAAGACTGGCAGTTTTAGCCGGGCTCGGTGGCTCAGTCTGTAATCCTGCGCTTTGGGAGGCTGAGGTGAGTGGATTGCCTGAGCCTGAGGGTTCGAGACCCGCCTGGGCAACTTGGCTAGACTTCATCTCTACAATAAAAATCCGAAAAAAAAAAAATAGCTGGGCGTAGTAGCGCGTGCCTGTAGTTCCAGCTACTTGGAAGGCTGAAGCGGAAGGATCGCCGGAGCCCAGCAGGTCGAGGCTGTGGTAGCCAGGAGCGGCCACTGCACTCCAGTGTGGGCGACAGAGTGAGACTCTAACTCAAAAAAAAAAAAAAAAAAGACTGGCAGTTTGGTTGGGCGTGATGACTCAAGTCTGTAATCCCAGCACTTTGGGAGGCTGGGACGAGAGGACTGCCTGAGCTCAGGGGTTCGAGACTAGACTAAGCAACTTGGTGAGACTGCATCTTTAAAAAAAAAAACAACAAAAAACTGGCAGAGTTCATATTGATTACAAAGATGATTTAGACTATTGTAAAAGTAATTTGGGGGAATATTTTTATTTTTTTCTGCATTGTGTGATCGAATGTCTTGTTTTACTCTCTCCCACTCTATATTGCACTGAAAAACATTTTTTATCCATTTTGCCCTAAAACAAGGTATGCTTTGATATTCAGAGACAAACTGTAAGAATCCCATCAAAGAAAAAAACATTAACACTCAAAGGCACCAGAGCACGGTGACCTGATCTTAAAATAATTATTTTAAATGCACATTATGGAATTGGCTACACTCTATGGTTTGAGTTCTTTTATTCTAGAAATGCTATGACAGATATTCCTCCTACATATATTAAGAAAAATGGTCTAAATAGAATGCTCTTTAGAATTCTTTGTGAATTCTAAAGTTTGAGTTTTAGCCATTTAACCACTTTGCTTTTTCTCTCATGTAAAATAAAACTTTTAAAAAGAAAATAGAAAAATCTTTTAAAATTAGAAAAAAATTCAATATTTTATTTCTAAAATAAATTTTATATTAGTCATAATTTCAAGGCTCGACCATGACATCATCATTGGTGCATGGAATTCTTATCTAATATTGTCATCTTATACTTTATATACCTGAAATTGTGGCAGATGACAAGAGGCATTGGAGAAATTTATTTTTAGATTGAAATCTCATATCTACTAACAATAGGTTTACTCAAGTTGGTTTTAGTTTTAGATTAGAATCTGTTTGACTTCTTTTCTATGGCTCTCCATGCCTCGTTTTACATTTAAAATACACAAGGATCACTACCATGATAGGAAAATAAACTTCCATTGATATTCTTTCAAAAGATTTTTAAAATTCTAAGTAACAAATTGCTACATTATTCTTATGACATTTGGATTATTATCTGGATTGTTTTCCTAGAAAAATATACAAGAATATTGTCTACATATATACTTATGTAGTTAATCTAAAATTATTGTAAAGTTATTTTAAGTGAATTACTCAACTAAAAGTAAAAAATGAAATCCTAGAAGTACAGTTTTTAACAAGTTGTGGTAAAATATATGTAAAATGTAATTTGTCATTTTAAACATTTTTAAGTGTGCAATCATCAATACAATCTTTTTCCAACTTATTCATCATACCAAACAGTAATTCTATACTTCTTAAACAATAACTCAGCCCTTGATAACCTCTATTCTGATCTGTCTCCATGAATTTGTCTATCCTAGATACCTCATTGTTATGGGCTATATGTTTGTGTCCTCTCAAATTCCTTTGTTGAAATTTTAACCCCCAATGTGATGATTAAAAGGGGGTGAGGCCTTTAGGAGATAGTTAAGTCATGAGGGTGGAGCCCTTGTGAATGGAATTGGTGTCCTTATAAAAAGAGACATAGGAGAACTTGCTTTATGCTCCCCCCCTCCCCCCCACCCTCCAGCCCACTTCTCTCTCTTTTGGCCTTGTGAGGATACAGTGAGAAAGCAGCTGTCTGTAAGGCAAGAAGTGGCCCTTTCCAGACACAGGATCTGCAAAGACCTTGGTCTTGGTTCCCCAGCCTCTAGAACTGTGAGAAAATATAGTTTGTTGCATAAATCACCCAATCCATGATATTTTTGTTATAACACCTCAAATTGACTGATACACTCTAATAAGTGGGATCATATAATATCTGTCCTTTTGATTATGGCCTATTTCACTTAGTATAATATTTTTAAGGTTCACCCATATTATAGCACCTATCAGAATTTTATTCCTTTTTAAGACTGAGTAATGTTTCGTTGTATGTATATGCTGTATTTGTTTATCCATGTATCTGTTGATAGACCTGTAGGATGCATCCTATTTGACTATTATGAATAATGCTACTGTGACCATTGGTGAATATTGTTATACACATATCTGTTGAATTCCTGCTTTTAATTATTTTGGTTGCATACCCAGAAGTAGAATTGCTGGATCATATGGTAATTCTGTTTAATGTTTTTGAAGAATCACTAAACTGCTTTCTATAACAGTTCCACCATTTTACATTCCTTCCAGCAATTCACAAGGTTTGCAATTTCTCTATATCTGCTAGAACATTTGTCTTTTTCTGTCCGTTTTTAAAAAAATTATCACTACCTTAATGAATGAATGTAGTATTTCATTGTGAACTTGAGTTGCATTTCTTGAGTGACTAGTGTTTTTGATCACCAGTTACGGTGGCTCACACTGGTAATCACAGCTACTTGAGAGTCTGAGGTGAGAGAATTGCTTGCAGCTAGGAGTTTGAGACCAGCCTGGGCAACATAGCGAGAACTTGTCTCTAAAACAAGCTTTCTTTAATTAGGCAGGCATCATGGTGCATACTTATAGTTCCAGTTACTCCGGAGCCAAGAGGATCACTTAAGCCCAGAAGTTCAAGGCTGCAGTAAGTTATGCTAACACCACTACAGTGAGCTATAATAACACCACTGAATAACACCACTGAACTCCAGCCTGGGCAACAGGGCAAGATTCCATCTCTAAAACATAAATAAGAAGAAGAAGGATAAGGAGAAGGAAGAGGAGGAGGAGGAGGAGAAGAGGAAGAAAGGAAAAGTTATTGACCCACTTTCATGTTGTTTTGTTGTTATTGTTGTTGTTGCTTTGTTGATGTTGTGTTGTAAGAGTTGTTATATATTCTGAACTTTAATCCTTTGTATGTATAATTTGAAAATATTTTCTCCCATTCTGTGAGTTGTCTTTTCACTCTCTTGATAGTTTCATCAGATGTATAAAAGTTTTTAATTTTGATAAAATTCAGTTTAACTATTTTCTAATTGCCTATGCTTTTGGTGTTACATACGAACAATCATTTTCCAATTCAATGTCATGAAGATTCCCCCCATGTGTTCTTTTAAAATTTCTGAAGTTTCATCTGTTAAGTTTAAATTTTTTATCCATTTGGAGTTAATTTTTGTATGTGTTGTGTAAGGTGAGGGTTCAACTTTATTGTTTCACTTGTGAATATCTAGTTTTCAATGAACCCGCACAGTTAGTTGAAAAAAGTATGCTTTCCCCCATTGAATAGTTTTGGCATCACTGTCAAAAATCAGTTGAGAATATGTGTGAGAGTTTATTTTGGAGTTTTCCTTTTTATTCCATGATTGATGTATCTGTCTTTATGCCAGTATCACACTGTTTTTGATTACTGTGGCTTGGTAATAAGTTTGAAATTTGAAAGTGCCAGTTCTCCAACTGTGATCTTTTTCAAGATTGTTTGGTCATCTTAACAATAAGTATTTCAACCTTGAATATGAGATGTCATTCTATTTATTTGTCTTCTTTAATTTCTTTCAACAATAGTTCTTAGTTTTCCATGTATAATTCTTTTGCTTTGTATTTAAGTTTACTTCTAATTTTTTTAAATATTATTGTAAGTGGAGTTGTTCCTTAATTTTCTATTCATAATGGGATTCTTAGTGTATACAAATGCAATTTATTCTTGTGGATAGATGTTGTATCCTGTTACTTTATCAAATTTGTTTATTAGCTATAACTGTGTGTGTGTGTGTGTGTGTGTGTGTGTGTGTGTGTGTGTAATCTTTAGCATTTTTTTCATACAAGATTATTTTATTTTATTTTACTTCTTTCAGTTTGGATGTATTTTATTACTTTTCTTTCCTAAATGTTCTGGCTAGTACTTCCAATACTATGTTAAATAGAAGTAGCGAAAGCAAGCATCCTTGTCTTATTCCTAGA
The DNA here is from genome assembly GCF_000164805.1 of Carlito syrichta. Lineage (NCBI taxonomy): Eukaryota > Metazoa > Chordata > Mammalia > Primates > Tarsiidae > Carlito > Carlito syrichta. Next base: position 1,006,111 of record NW_007260597.1, read on the forward strand.
CTTAGAGGAGAATGAGGGTTCCTCATATATACAATATTTTAAATATTGTATATTGCACATTGAATTTATAGAAATAAATAACATTTACAATTCATTAATAAAATGAATTTGAAAATGCAGGTCAAATGTCAATTAAAGAAGAGCTTTAGGTGTTCATAACAGAAAACCCCCAAAAGAGAATGACTTAAATAAGATTTGGGTTTATTTTTCTGTCATGTCAGTCTGGATGTAAGAGCTGAAGTCTGATATCACAATTCATAAAAACCTCAGAGCGTGAGACATCTGATACTTTCTGCTCTGAAGAGTGGAATGGTCTTCATTGTGATTATAAAATGTGGGTAGCAAGATATTTGGGCAAAATGGTCTTACCTACTAAGTTCCTTCTCTCTATACAACTTTCCTAGAAACTCCAATAATTTCCACTAGCTTTATCTCATTGGCTAGAACCCAGTTGCATGGTCCACCTTATGTTCAATGTATACTAGGTAGTATGGTTTTTAAGATGGGAACGTTGCTTAAATTGAGGAAGAAGGATAACATGACTGTTATGAAGGTAATAATCTATTCTACATAATAGTGCTTCATCATAGGAAAAAAAGAGGAAAAAGTAATAACCTACATTCACATGTGCATATGACTAGCATAAGGTACATATTTCTTTTTTTTTATTGTAAGGATGTGGGATACAATTCAGGGTTAGGTATACAAACATTGATCAAGGAGGCACCCCTGTTATGAGGTATGTCCCTCCCTCCCCTAGCAGTTTCCCTCAACTGCCAGTCCCCCCCACCACCAACAGTTTCCCATTACTGCTAATCGCTTTCTTATAGCATTATAATTGTTCAAGTTCCTCTTATGAGTGAGAACATATGGAACTCTGTTTGTTTCTGTGATAAATCACTGAGTATGATCGACTCCAAATCCATCCAGGTTGCTGCAAAGTCCATATATCTGTCGTTCTTTATGGCTGCATAATATTCCATTATATATATGTGCCACATTTTTTTCATCCAGTCCAGCTTCGATGGACAACATGGTTGGTTCCATGTTTTTGCTATTGTGAATAGAGCTGCAATAAACATATGTGTGCAGGTATCTTCTTTGTAGAATAATTTGAGTTCCTCCAGATATATTCCCAATAGGGGAATTGCTGGGTAATATGGAAGGTCATTTCTAGTTCTTTCAGAAATCTCCAGACTATTTTCCAGAGAGGTTGTACAAGTTCACATTCACATTTGCATATGACTAGAATAAGGTACATATTTCAATAAATATTTATATGACAAAATAAATGATTGAATTGTCTGCATGAACTCCTATAGTGAAAATATCAGAAAGTGGTTTTCAGAAGTATTTTCCATTTTGCCTTAAATTAGGGATGGTAAAAATAACATCCCTAATTGTGCTTGGTTGATTGTGCAGAGCAAAATTTAATAAGCCTCTGACACCACTTTCTGATCCTATTAACATTTCATTCAATGTTAAATAATCAAATTTAATAGGAAAAGATAATTTAGGGGAGGTAGAAAAATTTAAGAATTGAACGTCTTAGCATTATTGTAAAAAGTGTATAATGTATACAAATATTAATTGAAGGCACAAATATATCAGAGTTGTCTGTCTTATATGATCTATTCTATCTTACCTCAATGTCTCACTTTGCTTTAAATTTTCAATACTATGCACTAAGCCGAGAAGACTCTAGGAAAAAAGTGTCTAAAAGAACCAGCCATATATTTTATTTCAAGAATTAAGACATTTTCTATTTACTTTTGCTTTCTATATGCATTCATTAAGGAATGTAAATTATACAATTAGATACATTTTGTTGCTCAAATGGAAATTCCACATGCCAAAATCTGAGTTCAAGAGGGTCAATTGGTAAATGCAACATCAGACTCTGTACTGCATACTAATTTGTATTTTTTGCTCTCCAACTTGAAAGTTTAAAGTATCACTCATCATCCTAGGTATTGTTTTCTTAGAATGTATTTGATTTCTAACTAAGAGTGGTGAGAGTGATGGGTTGAGATTAGATGGTTAGACAGATTCATTGAGTATTGAAAGTTATTTACCACTGTTTCTTTCTACATCACTAGATAAAAATGAATCAAAATGAGTTTTACAGTAGAACATGGCAAATATCACTACTTTAAATGGACTTCTCAGCACAAATCAAAAAGTTCCATCATGTTTTAAAACATGCAATAAATCAATAGGGTAGAAAATCTTTTTATCTTCCATCAGAATTATTTCTAAAATGCTGTTAAACAGCCCCAAATATCTTATAATTATATACAATGGCTAACACTTATTGAACATACACTTGGGCTAGGCTTTCTGCAAAGTTTATTCATTTTATCGCATTTAATCTTTACAAAACTCATAAATATGTAATTTTATTATCCCCATTTTATAAATACATTTGCTAAGCTACAGAATCACAGAGCTAATAGGTGGTAGAGCCAGGATTGGAATGCAGATTATTTTCATTTAGAGCTCATGATCTTAACCAAGAGACTATGTGACTTCCAATGAATATTCAATGGAAGAGGCATTAACTGGAATATATATATATATATATATATATATATATATATATATATACACACACATATCTACATATGCAGAGAGGTGTGTGTATGTGAATGTGTATGTACATACAGCCAATTTAGGAGCACTCTTTTTCTAATATGCATGTATTATGCACTTCTATATTCATTTCTATATGCACTTCCAATACGCCTCTTTTTCTAGTACGCATCTATTAAGAAACATAATTAACAGGGAAAGATTTTCAATTTGAACTTATTGCCATTTAGGTTTTTTAAAATGAGATTTAAATTGTATTATTCAAAAGAGACAAGTTGATACCAAATGGGTTATTATTTTGACACCCGAATGATATTAATTAGGCTTATTTTAACACAAATCGAATCTAAAATATTTACCTTCATTTTTTGGCAGTGTGGGAGACACTGTCCCAAATAAATTTAATAACAAGATTTAGTAAAAAAATAATTCTCTCTATTAAAATTCTCTGTTTATTAAAAAGTTGGAAAATCATATTTTAAAAGCTACTTCATTTATGCACAAAAGTTCATTGCATCTTACTATGATACTCTTTATTAAAAAGTTAAATCTATTTTAAATTACTTCATTTTGCACAAAAGTTCATCTGATATACTTACTAATCTACTAAAAAACTTT